>NC_135090.1:24190000-24217500 GCF_051107435.1 Chaetodon auriga | reverse complement strand
AACGTGAATCAAACCAGAATCAATCGTCAATAATCAGACTGTGTTTCTCTCCTTTATCCAATCATGACACCTGTTACCAGTGAGCCTGTTTACCTGTGGAATGTTCCAAACAGGTGTTTTTAGAGCGTTCCACAACTTTCCCAGTCTGTGAAACGTGTTGCTGCATCAGATTCACAACAAGCAGATATTTACAGAAATCAACCATTCAATACATTGACTTGGAGCTGTTCTCAGGTGAGTTCGTGTCGGCAGGTGATCACATTCGGTCTGATTTACCTGCTGACAGCCGAGATCCAACTTTAAGCATGAAATAACGACAGAAAACACTTTCTGGCCGATTCCACAGCCGAGCTCGTTTTAAGATCACATCTGACACAGTCTGATTTAAATATCTGTCATGTGACTGAGACCTTGTGAATAGCTGCTTCATCATCATCATTATCATCATCACTACTTTTAATCATGTAATGTCCGTGACTTCACCTTGGCGAGCTGGACGGTGCCCTTCAGTCTGGTCGCTGCTTTCTCAAACTCTGGAGCTAACTTCTTACAGTGACCACACCTGAGAGGAGGGAGAAGGAAACAGGAAGCAGATGACAAAGGTAAGGAAAGGAGGGAAGGAAACACAGAAAGATGAAAGAAAAAGATGAAATGCAGATGGAAAGGAAACATGGGAGCTGTTAAGACAAAGAGGGAAGAAGGAAAGAAATGAAGGAAAGGAGGCAAGGGAGGAGAGAGAGGAAGGAAGGAAGGAAGGAAGGAAGGAAGGATATAATGAAAAGACGAAAGGAAAAAGAAAGAACGATGGAGGGATGAATGGAGGAGAAATGATGGAGGAAACTAAACACACGGCACTTCATCTGTTCGCCATTATCTCTTATCTGCGTCTGTTATCAGCTAGCTATGCTAACGTCGGGGCTCCGTTACCATGGAGCGTAGAATTTCACCAGCATGGTCTCGTGCTCCGTTGCCAGGTAGTCGAAGTCTGCGTCCCCGAGCTCGAGCACGTCTCTGCGCGAGGACACCGCGGTGGGAAAACAAGACAACAGCGAGAACGTAACGGCGGGAAGGAGGCGGGCGGCGACCGCCATTATGGAGCGAAACGATGAATGTTTTCAGATGAAAACTGACAAAACAGAGAGACGGTGAGCAGGGCTCGATCAGCAGCCCCTCCGCGACGCTCTGAGGGTGACGTGCGCGAAGAAACGGACGTTTCCGGTCGTTGATTTCAAAATATAATTTTCAGCTGTGAGAAGAAATGGAGAGCTTCAAGAACCAAGACTGAAAAAAACATCCACCTGTAAAGAAAAATCAAAGATCTACAACATTCTGCTCTTAGTCCAGAACTGAGGCTCAAAATGATCCTTTTCATTCATATCTGGTAATATCTGCTTTTATTATGAAGGTAGGAATACTGTTACCGGTACTCACCTCACTAACTTGACCATCTCGCCTTCCTTTCCAGCTGTCAAATGAGAGGCGGGGTATAAAGAGAAAAATACCGGAAAACTGCTCTCTGATTGGTTCACATCAGTTAGATGACGTGTGGAGCCGTCTCATTGGCGTAATAACCTGTCAATCACAGAGCGCCCACTGCCGTCGATGACACTGAAGGTTACTGCTTTATTATGATTTCAGTTAAAGATCAATATTTCATTCAAAACTGAGCTGAAGCGAATCCAGTCAAAATACACACACATATATCTATAAAACATATAAACTTTTAATAAGAAATCATTTTATTCCTATGAAGCTGTCTCTTTACTCTCCGCTCAGGTTATTTGTGGCTGCATTAAAAAGGTTCATGTCCATATTTTTAAGACAAGAAAAAAATCCCAAACAATCATTTTTTAAAAGCGCGTCTGTAAATGAAAATTGAACGGCTTCATTTGTGCCGATTCAAAGAGCCAATGAGCTTTAAAAAGATGTAGATAAATGAATTAAAAACTCATTTGAGGTATTTCAGAATGTGAAAGTCATTGCCTGTGAATGACTGAAAAGCTTTTTGGTTGTTTGTTATTGTCTGTCTTCATGTGTCTCAGCAGTCCCTCAAAGTCTCATGAGGGAGGTCAACAGTCAACCGTCCGTGTGAGGTCGAGGCAGCAGAGACAGCTGTTCGATGAAGCGTCAAACATACTGAAAACTTTGTTTCATATATTTATTTATCTTTGGGTTGTTTTTACTCATGAATGACTCAAAAATCACTGAAAAACATAATAATGTTTTATTGAAGCAAACAATCAACCTTCATTCATTCAAATTCAATATGAATAAACAAACACTTTCTATAAAACAACGCTGGTACAGCCTTCACTAACACTTCTAATAGGCCACTAGGATCTATCTATCAGGTGGTTAAACCCCTGTGCATCATGGGAAGAACCTCTGAAATAAACAGTTTCTGAGCTGCAAACAGACTTTGTAAAGACTCGAGTCATCGCTTCATTTGTGTGGGTCGTTTCATTGGTTCCTTCTCGTTTCTGACCTCTCTGAGACTCACAGAGGCCCCGCCTCCAACACACAGTGGGCGGAGTCTCAGTGAGATTAGAGGAGACCGATTAAAAATAAATAATCATTAAATAGAAATAAAGACTGAGAGCAGAAGTTCTCCTGGTTCCTTCAACACACAGAACAACAAATGACAAAATCTAGAACAAAAACTGTGGAAAAATCAGATCCTTCAGAGGCCGAGAAGCTGGAGCAGAACCTTAGAACAGTTCTCTGAACAGTGGAACAGTCTGAAGAACTCTGAAATCCCTATGAAGGAACAACTGCGGAGAACTTGATGCACATTCACATCAAACCCGGAATTCCTCCACAGACTCGGTCCTCTTAAACTTTCGATCAATGAAACAGATCCTGTGACGGATCAATGACGTTCTGGATACACCGCCAACACGTTCTAGAGCCACATCCAGTGACTGAAACTATCACAGAAGTGAATCTGTAGCAGCTCTAACAAACATGTTCTGGAGTCTTTGCTCCAAATTCAGTTCAACTTGATTCTGAATCCTCTGGAACACATTTTGGATCAAGTGCAGAACTGAAACCAGTAGAAACTGTAGAACAGAGCAGCTGAGAGAGCTTCACATTATTTCATTTCATTCTCTGCTGTTTGCTTTGACCTTCGCTCCAGCATGATTTTCAGCGTTTTCAGGCAGCACCTGGTGGACTTGAGACCAGCGCGTATGACCAACAGAACTGTCTGAGTAAGTCTGGAATCCTTCTGGAAGGCCTCCAGAACAGAGTCTCACAGAAACTGTAGAACATTTAGAGGAATTCCTGAACCTGACCAGAGGTACCAATGAACTGCGGACCCATTCCAGTCGAACTGAACCTAACTGGACCGGATCTGATCCAGAGAATGGTAGAATCACGTTCAGACGGTTCTGGAGTCATTCAGACACTCAGAGATAATGAAATCAATCACGTCTGTAAGATTTAATCCTCTGAAGAACTCGAGAATGACTTTAAACAGGCTCTACCAACATCAGTGACATCTTGAACAGCTGAACTACTACTTAATTTCCCCGGTGTGGGATCAATAAGGTCCGATCTGAAGAACTCGTTCTGGAATCAAGCTTTCAGACAGGAAGTGGCTGCAGATCGACGTTCCTCAACGCAGAATGGAAACTCGATCTGGCAGCAGCAGCAGATCCGGATCAGAGTCCGAACTTCACTTTGACCACACCCTCAGTCCAGAGCGGCCTCCTGTGTGCTGATTGGCTGGCTCCCTGAAGAACAGGAAGTGGACTTTTGGAAGGCGGAGCGGAAAAGATTCATCAGGTCGTGGAAACGAAGGCTCACCTAGAGAAAACAGACAAATCATGGATTCATGAAAATTTACACAAGAGTGATGTCCTGACTGAGTGCCTGCACCTGGACACTGAAGCTCCACCCCCTCTCACCTGTTGGGCCGTCTTGTTTCCCAGCTGGGTGGAGACATGTCTAAACGTTTTCCGATTGGCTCCTCTCTGCTGACAGGCAGTCAGGATGGCGCGGTCCGCCTCCCTGGAACAGGAAACGGTCAGAGGTCAGTCTGTTAGCGTCAGTCTGTTCAATCCAAACTTACTTCCTGTTGACACGCACACACGTTTAAAGGTCAACAGCACAAACAAAGAGCTGGTTGTGAATCGGCAGTGACAGATTCAAATCAATCAATCAGTCAGTCAGTCAGTCAATCAATCAATCAATCAGGCAATCAATCAGTCATACTGAATCAGAGTGTTTCAAGTGTTTTCGTTCTGACCGCGTCCAGACGACGACTTTTTCTCCGCTCGACGTCACTGAGATGTTTTTGGCACAAACCGGTCGCTCCGATTCCTCCTCTTCCTCCTCTTCCCCGCCGTCACTTCCTGTCTCGCTCTCTTCAGACGTCCGGCGATCGACTCTCTTCCTGTTCCCGTCAGGAGGAGTCTGGGACGCGTAGTCCGTCTCTGTGGTCTCGGAGCTGGTTGCTATGGGTGACGACTGGCCATGAAGCTGCTGGAAAAACTCCCAGAATTCCTCCTGCAGGTGCGGGTGGCGTCTGAGGAGCGATGAGATCTGAAAGGATCAATGAAGGTGGAGGTGAGGGTTGGATTCTGGTAGATTTTTGTTGTTGGTGGCAAAAAACACTGAAGCGTTTCATCAGCCGACGGATCTCTTCAGTCAATGTGCTATCTCTGATATTTGATTCATAAAAAAGAATGAATGAATGAATGAATGAATGAATTCACTCCTTTGAAATTTCAAACAGCTGATTCAAGTTGTGCTGTTAGAAAACTACTCTCTGACTCTGTGACGCTGCAAACGTCAGAACTTCATCAAAGAATCACAAATAAAAAGATGATCATTCAGACAATAAGGAAACCTTTTTTTTTTCATTGTCTACCTTCTCCATGTCCCCAGGTGGGGGGGCGGAGCTCCCTTGCAGTGCTGACACCACCTGCCGGTAGAGGGAGGAGCCTTCTCCCAGGCTCCGCCCCAGTCGCCGTAGAAATTGCCGACTGCGTTCAAACAGCTGCTGCTCCACCAGCTGCCACAGGAAAAGCACAGAAGAAGAGTTAAAGCCGGTCAGTCTGCACCTGCGAGGCCTCGTGGCCGTGACGTCAGAGCGATGCCACTCACCAGTCCGCAGCGGCGCGCCTGTCCTCGGTTCAGGAAGGCAGCGAAGTCCCTGAGCAGCTGAGGCCAAGGCCGCAGCACGCAGCTTAGTCTGGAGTACAGCACCTCCGGGGCCCCTGAGGGCCCCAAAGGCCCCGTCGCTGAGAACTGATCCAACACCTGCAGCAGCTGCTCAGAGAGGCCCGGAGACACCTGCACCGCATCGCACACCTGCACAGGAGACAGGAAGTGCAGACACACCTCAGCTACCAGAACTGCTGCATGTTCACCAACACGGACTGAAGAGCCGTTTAAAAGGGTCAAAACGCCGCCTGCTGATTGGCTTCTTCCCTTCAGGCCTCTGCAACATTGGATGTCTGTTCACTTTGGTCCAATCACACCAAACACACTGTCTTCAGTTCTGGTCTGGTGGACCACGGAGGAGGATCAGACTGCGGTGACCCACAGACTCTCTGTTCTTCTTATTGGACGAATTAAGGTTTCTCAACCAATAATTCAGCAGATCCAATCAGATTCATGCAGCTACTGTAAAAAGTCATGCTTCACTAAACGCTTCAGTCGTCTCAGGTCGTCTCTCAGGACGTCTCTGCTAGACATCTTTACGTGTAGCATCAACATGGGATCTGAAACTTAATTTGATATTGACAAATACTTCTCAACGCCTTCCCTGACAGGACGGGGCGTGGCGTGGCGGCCACTTCCCGAAGTCAATAATCAGGTTTTTCGTTTTTGACACATTGAGATCAACCTGGTTCCTCAAGAACCGAACACGAGGCAGAGAAATCTACAGCCAAATAAAGACACTCAGTGGGTCCACGTGACCAGTGGGTCCACGTGACCAGTGGGTCCACGTGATCAGTGTCTTGTTGCTTTTGTGTCGTTTCGGTGTCTTTTCTCACCAAACGACAAACAGAGAAGAGTGAACAGAGACGCTGCTGAATGTGGGTCTTCACTCTGAATGAGGACATGAAGCGTCGGCCGGTTCAGAACTCGGCTGACTGACCGACTGACTGACTGACTGACCGGCTGGCTGACTGACCGGCTGACTGACCGGCTGACTGACCGACTGACTGACCGACTGACCGACTGACCGACTGGCTGACTGACTGGCCGACTGACCGACTGGCTGACTGATCGACTGACCGACTGACTGACTGACCGGCTGACTGACTGACCGGCTGACTGACCGGCTGACTGACCGACTGACTGACCGACTGACCGACTGACCGACTGGCTGACTGACTGACCGACTGACCGACTGACCGACTGGCTGACTGACTGGCCGACTGACCGACTGGCTGACTGATCGACTGACCGACTGGCTGACTGACCGGCTGACTGACTGACCGACCGGCTGACTGACCGGCTGACCGACTGACTGACTGACTGATTGACTGGCTGGCTGACTGACCGGCTGACTGACTGACTGGCTGACTGACCGACTGACTGACTGACTGACTGACCGACTGACTGACCGACTGGCTGACTGATCGACTGACCGACTGACTGACTGACCGGCTGACTGACTGACCGACCGGCTGACCGACTGACTGACTGACTGATTGACTGGCTGGCTGGCCGACTGACCGACTGGCTGGCTGATCGACTGACCGACTGACTGACTGACCGGCTGACTGACCGGCTGACCGACTGATTGACTGGCTGGCTGGCCGACTGACCGACTGGCTGACTGATCGACTGACCGACTGACTGACTGACCGGCTGACTGACTGACCGACCGGCTGACTGACCGGCTGACCGACTGACTGACTGACTGATTGACTGGCTGGCTGACTGACCGGCTGACTGACTGACTGACCGACTGACTGACCGGCTGACCGACTGACTGATTGACTGGCTGGCTGACTGACCGACTGACTGACTGACTGACTAACCGACTGACTGACCGACTGGCTGACTGGCTGACCGATCGACTGACCGACTGACTGACTGACCGGCTGACTGACTGACCGACCGGCTGACTGACCGGCTGACCGACTGACTGACTGACTGATTGACTGGCTGGCTGACTGACCGGCTGACTGACTGGCTGACTGACCGACTGACTGACTGACTGACCGGCTGACTGACCGGCTGACTGACCGGCTGGCTGACTGACTGACTGACTGACCGGTTGGCTGACTGACCGGCTGGCTGACCGACCGGCTGACTGACCGGCTGGCTGGCTGACTGACTGACCGACCGACTGACCGACCGACCGACTGACTGACTGACTGACCGACCGACTGACTGACTGACTGACCGACCGACCGACCGACCGACCGACTGACTGACTGACCGACTGACTGACTGACCGACCGACTGACTGATTGACTGACCGACTGGCTGACTGACCGACTGACTGACTGGCTGACTGACCGGCTGACTGACTGACTGACTGGCTGACTGACCGACTGACTGACCGACTGGCTGGCTGACTGACCGGCTGACTGACTGACTGACTGACTGGCTGACTGACCGGCTGACTGACTGACTGACTGACTGACTGACTGACCGACTGACTGACCGACCGGCTGACTGACCGACTGACTGACTGGCTGACCGGTTGGCTGACTGACCGGCTGGCTGACCGACCGACTGACTGACCGACTGACCGACTGACTGACTGACTGACTGGCTGACTGACCGACCGACTGACCGACTGGCTGACTGACTGACCGACTGACTGACTGACTGACTGGCTGACTGGCTGACTGACCGACCGACTGACTGACCGACCGACTGACTGACCGACTGACCGACTGACTGACTGACTGACTGGCTGACTGACCGACCGACTGACCGACTGGCTGACTGACTGACCGACTGACTGACTGACTGACTGGCTGACTGGCTGACTGACCGACCGACTGACCGACTGGCTGACTGACTGACCGACTGGCTGACTGGCTGACTGACCGACTGACTGGCTGACTGACCGGCTGACTGACCGACTGACCGACTGGCTGACTGACCGACTGACTGACTGACTGACTGACTGGCTGACTGACCGGCTGACTGACTGACTGGCTGATTAGGATTAGTGAAGAGCACATTTATCTGTGCAGAGGAAAAAGCAGTTTGATGCTCCACTGTGTGACTGGAGGCGTCTTACTCTGAGGAGGTAATCCTGAGCAAACAGCTCATCCTCAGCCTTCCTCTGAGCATCTTCATCATCCTCATCCTCCTCCTCCTCACTCCCCTCTGATGACATGTTATCCTGCACACAAACGCAAAGCAGAAATCTTTATTCTGGAGCGAACAAAATGAAAGCAGTGTGAGGACAGTCTGGTTTTGGGATCATGATAAAATCTGTCTTGACGTCATTCTGAGCAAAGATTTTCATTCTCGTGACGTGAACGTGTCGTCACAACAGGTGATACTGATAATGTTTGACTGAGTGTGACAGACCTGCAGCTGGAGGATGGACAGACTGGATTCATATGAAGACGTCTCTCCATCATCACCTTCTTCTTCTTCTTCTGCTGCTGCTGCTGCTGCCGCTGCTCTGGACGGCGTCACTTCCCGTTCACTCTCTGACTCCGCCCCCTCTGCGTCGGGGGTGACACCTCCTGGTGAACTGGGTGAGGATTCAGATAGAGCCAGGAGGACCTCGCTCTCCTCCTCCTCCTCCTCTTCTTTTTCTTCTTCCTCCTCGCCGCTCATCCGGATGACATCATCGCTCTCCTGTACCTCCACCTGAGAGGCGGCGACGCCTTCAGGAGGAGGAGTTACAACCTCTTCACCACTCCTCCTCCTCTTCCTCCTCCTCAGGCTGGCGAGGGTCTGATTGTGGCGTCTGATTTGCTCTCTGATTGTCATGGAGATGGAGGAGGTGGTGGTGATGTCAGTGGGGGTATCAGTCCTGGACAGGAGGAGGCGGTGGAGGACTCGAGGTGGACTGAGGGCTCCAGGGCAGCAGGGTTTGGAAGGAGGAGGTGGGGGGGGGGAGTTCACCTGTCTTTCAGACGGGGGGGAGGAGTCAGGGGGAGGAGGGGGGAGTGGCTGCTGCAGCAGCAGAAAGCCGATGCGTTTGAAGTCGAGGTTTTTGGGGAGGCAGGGAGGGTATCTGGTCCCGGGAGGGAAGCTGTAGGTTTCAGAGGCCGAGCGAAGGAAGGTCAGGTGACTCTGACGGGCTCCACCTGGCCTGCAGGGAGGTGGGGCCTCTGGGGTGGAGCCAGATGGGCTGTTGTAGCATTTGATGGTCGGGTAGATGACAGGAAGACTCCTCTGTGGGGGGGTGGGGGGACAAGGGTGATAAAGGTGAACCTCCTGGACCTCGTCAGCCCTGCACTGACTCAAACTCTCAGTACTTTATTCTGAATAATAAGATCATTCAAAGATCCCAGATCCCTGGCTTTATATTAGAGACAGGCCTTTATTTCTGATTTCACCTGATGATACAAAGTCATGTCCTGATGAATTCACTCTCCCTTTTTATCAAAGTACCCTGAATGAAAGTTAAAAACCTCTTTTTCAAGGAGAATGTACTTAAATTCACTTCAGTCGCAACCACAATGACCAGCTGACACGGCTGCTGTGGTGAAATTAACATGTGAGGACGACCGTGTCTCACTGCTGATGTGTTGAGTGTCTCCATCACCTACCACCAACCACAGAGGCATGACACGCTCCTCTCTCTCCACTGGGGGGCGCTGCTCTGCAGGGTCAACATGACGGCAGGCCACCAGCATCGGCCACACCACCCGCTGATACCTGTAGGCCTGCAGAGGACATGGAGACACACACAGTCTAACACAGAGACCTGTAGGCCTGCAGAGGACATGGAGACACACACAGTCTAACACGGACACCTGTAGGCCTGCAGAGGACATGGAGACACACACAGTCTAACACGGACGCCTGTAGGCCTGCAGAGGACATGGAGACACACACAGTCTAACACGGACGCCTGTAGGCCTGCAGAGGACATGGAGACAAACACAGTCTAACACGGACGCCTGTAGGCCTGCAGAGGACATGGAGACAAACACAGTCTAACACGGACGCCTGTAGGCCTGCAGAGGACATGGAGACACACACAGTCTAACACAGACACCTGTACAGTCAATTGGATTGACCTTGTACCTTGACGATGTTGTCAGGAAAACCAGGTCTGCAGCACTGCAGGATTCTTCGTCGGACCTGGACCAGAGTCTTCCTCAGCAGGAACTGAGACACCAGTTTAGTTGGGTCACATGACCCCTCCATGTTCCTGAGACCAAGAACCAGGAGGCTGACAACACACACACAAATGATAAATACATCTATACTCTTGCCATACATGATAACTCTGTGTGTGTGTGTGTGTGTGTGCGCGCACGCCTTTACCAGTCTTCAGCTGCAGTGAAAGCCGCTGTCCTGCGGGGGCAGTATAAAGCCGGGTCGAGGCTGGCACAGGGCAGCAGCTCCGGGTACAGGAAGACCGGACGGGTGGCAAAGAGCCAGGCCAGTTCAGCCGGCATGACGGGATAACAACGCACTGAATACACACACAAAGACACATGGACAGGAGGAGGGGAGGATCAGACCTGCACGGTGTACTATATGATCCTGTATGTACAATATGATCCTGTACGTACTATATGATCCTGTATGTACAATATGATCCTGTACGTACTATATGATCCTGTACGTACTATATGATCCTGTATGTACAATATGATCCTGTACGTACTATATGATCCTGTATGTACTATATGATCCTGTATGTAGTATATGATCCTGAACACTGTAGTTTATGATCCTGTACGTACTATAAGATCCTGTACGTACTATATGATCCTGTACGTACTATATGATCCTGTACGTACTATATGATCCTGTACATACTATATGATCCTGAACACTGTAGTATATGATCCTGTATGTAGTATATGATCCTGACTAGTGCAGTATATGATCCTGTATGTAGTATATGATCCTGACTAGTGCAGTATATGATCCTGTATGTAGTATATGATCCTGACTAGTGCAGTATATGATCCTGTATGTAGTATATGATCCTGACTAGTGCAGTATATGATCCTGTATGTAGTATATGATCCTGAATAGTGCAGTATATGATCCTGTATGTAGTATATGATCCTGTACGTACTATATGATCCTGTATGTACAATATGATCCTGTACGTACTATATGATCCTGTATGTACAATATGATCCTGTACGTACTATATGATCCTGTATGTACAATATGATCCTGTACATACTATATGATCCTGAACACTGTAGTATATGATCCTGTATGTAGTATATGATCCTGACTAGTGCAGTATATGATCCTGTATGTAGTATATGATCCTGACTAGTGCAGTATATGATCCTGTATGTAGTATATGATCCTGACTAGTGCAGTATATGATCCTGTATGTAGTATATGATCCTGACTAGTGCAGTATATGATCCTGTATGTAGTATATGATCCTGAATAGTGCAGTATATGATCCTGTATGTAGTATATGATCCTGACTAGTGCAGTATATGATCCTGTATGTAGTATATGATCCTGAATAGTGCAGTATATGATCCTGTATGTAGTATATGACCCTGAATAGTGCAGTATATGATCCTGTATGTAGTATATGATCCTGAATAGTGCAGTATACTGTATAATTCTGAAGGAAACCTTTATGGCTCACACCCTTTCAGGGCCTGAAGTCTGATTGTTGTTCTTGTATTTTCTACTTTTGATTCTGGGTTATCCGGCAGCTGAGCGATGCTCCTCAGCAGCTAACTGTCAAAGCTCTGAGGTCCGAGGGTCTTTAAATGAACCACTAGGTGCAGCTTTAAAGCTGTTCACCTCTCAGCTGCATTAAAACGTCACACAGGAAGATTAAAGTTGAGCAGACTGCGGTTGATTCTCATCAAACTGAAGTGAAACCAAAGAAAAGAGTCCACACCTCCCATGATTCTTTGCTACAGGTGCACTCACTGTATCCTCTGGCATCAGGCGGGTGGTGTTGTGGTCGATAACCGATGGGAGTCCGCCGCAGCTCTTCCAGCAGCTGCAGCGCCCCCTGCAGGTTGGATGCTCTGAAGATGCTGCGGAAACCAGGACGACTGGAAGACATGAGGAGCTCCCCCCTCTGAGCCAACAAGTCTAACTCAAACTGACAGAGAGAGACAACACTTCATTCAGGCTTTACATCCCAACATCAAGAAGACACACTGATGATAGCACAGGGTCAGCACACTGAGAGGAGACAAGGTGGATGAATGAACGAATGAACGATTCAGAGGCTTCAAAGCTTTAAAGCTTCACTTTCATTCACGGATAACTTCCTCAGAAGCTTCCTACAAAGAACTGCTTTTCAGTAATGACAAGGACAACAGAGGCTGAGCTCTGTGTTACTGTGAGTCGGCTGACAAACAAACAAACAAACAAGGAAACAAACAAACAAACAAACGAGGAGACAAACAAGGAAACAAGATCGAATCCATTCAAGATTGTGTGTATGTGAGTGAGTGAGTGTGTGTGTGTGTGTGTGTGTGTGGGGGGGGGGGGGGGGGGGGGGGGGGGGTTACCAGGAACTGTCTGGTGGTCTCGGCCTCACTGTGAAGTCTGGCCACAGGTGAACTCAGCAGGTGAATCTGGGTCAGTAGCTGGACGTGCTGACGGAGAGACAGACAGTCTGATTACGTTCCACATGTCAAAATACAGAACTGACAGTAAATGTCCTCACACGTCCATCAGTGTGAGACAGACCTGTGCTTTGTGTGCACCTGTTGTACCTGTACTCTGTATGTGTACCTGTACTCTGTATGTGTACCTGTCCTCTACGTGTGCCTGTCCTCTGTATTTGCACCTGTCCTCTGTATGTACCTGTCGTACCTGTACTCTGTATGTACCTGTCGTACCTGTACTCTGTATGTACCTGTCATACCTGTACTCTGTATATGTACCTGTCATACCTGTACTCTGTATGTACCTGTCATACCTGTACTCTGTATATGTACCTGTACTCTGTATGTACCTGTCCTCTGTGTGTACCCGTCGTACCTGTCCTTTGTGTGTACCCGTCGTACCTGTCCTTTGCGTGTGCCTGTCCTCTGTATTTGCACCTGTACTCTGTATGTACCTGTCATACCTGTACTCTGTATATGTACCTGTACTCTGTATGTACCTGTACTCTGTGTGTACCCGTCGTACTGGTCCTTTGTGTGTACCTGTTGTACCTGTCCTTTGTGTGTACCTGTCCTCTGTGTGTACCTGTTGTACCTGTCCTCTGTGTGTACCTGTTGTACCTGTCCTTTGTGTGTACCTGTTGTACCTGTCCTTTGTGTGTACCTGTTGTACCTGTACTCTGTATGTACCTGTTGTACCTGTCCTCTGTGTGTACCTGTCCTTTGTGTGTACCTGTTGTACCTGTCCTCTGTGTGTACCTGTTGTACCTGTCCTTTGTGTGTACCTGTTGTACCTGTACTTTGTGTACCTGTTGTACCTGTACTCTGTATGTACCTGTTGTACCTGTCCTTTGTGTGTACCTGTTGTACCTGTCCTCTGTGTGTACCTGTTGTACCTGTCCTTTGTGTGTACCTGTTGTACCTGTACTCTGTATGTACCTGTTGTACCTGTCCTCTGTGTGTACCTGTTGTACCTGTCCTTTGTATGTACCTGTTGTACCTGTCCTCTGTGTGTACCTGTTGTACCTGTCCTTTGTGTGTACCTGTTGTACCTGTCCTCTGTGTGTACCTGTTGTACCTGTCCTCTGTGTGTACCTGTTGTACCTGTCCTTTGTGTGTACCTGTTGTACCTGTCCTCTGTGTGTACCTGTTGTACCTGTCCTTTGTGTGTACCTGTCCTGTACCTGTCCTCTGTGTGTACCTGTTGTACCTGTCCTTTGTGTGTACCTGTTGTACCTGTCCTTTGTGTGTACCTGTTGTACCTGTCCTTTGTGTGTACCTGTTGTACCTGTCCTCTGTGTGTACCTGTCCTTTGTGTGTACCTGTTGTACCTGTCCTTTGTGTGTACCTGTCCTGTACCTGTCCTTTGTGTGTACCTGTTGTACCTGTCCTTTGTGTGTACCTGTTGTACCTGTCCTTTGTGTGTACCTGTTGTACCTGTCCTCTGTTTATGTACCTGTTGTAGCTGCTGCTGCAGTCTGGTCCTCTGCTGTCCGTCCAGTCTCAGTGTGTGCGGTTCTGGACTGTGTGTGTTACAGAGCATGTGTGTTGGCAGGCCGAGCTGCCTTTTCTTCCTGATCAACGCCAGCTGCTGCTTCACCGTACGCAGCTCTGTGATTGGTCCGTCCTCCAGCTCGTCATCGCCTGCTGCTCTGCGATGAGAACAGAGGGTCAGCGGGATGGGATGGCAAGTGTGAGTGTGTTGGTGTGAATGTCGTGTGTCACATACATGTTGTGCTCCACCTCAGGTGTGTGTGTTTGAACAGTGCGAGTCTCCTCCTGAGGCTCCTCCTCTTCCTCGTGGCCTTCATCTTCCACTTCCTGTCCCACAAGGTCTTCTTTCAACTGAAATACACAGAAAAGCACTACAGCTGTGGTCACGTCTGCGTGTCGGGACGTCTTGGTGTCACTCAAACATGGACCACATGGTAGCAGTGAGAGCTGTGATTGGTCGGTTTGGGCTGCCCGTGTTGGGCTGAAGAGGACGTGAAGCAGGATGAAGAAAGGTTTGCACCATGTTCACTTTCCCTCTGATGAGCAGAACATCAACAGGCCTTCTGTGTGATGAGTGCAATGATGAAGATGACTGGTCAGTGTTTGTGTGTGGAGACTCACCGTCTCAAACAGCTCCTCCATCAGCTCATTCACCTCCTTCTCTGCAGGACACACACGATGACATCATTCACCAAATCATTCATCGTGAGACGTCTGAGCACTCCGTGACTTCAACAGAGGCCACGATGAAAACGAACCAATAACGGTTAATCCATCATGTTGATCAATTGATCGATTCAGCTCTAAACATCACTGATAAAACAATGGCCTCATCATGTTACAGCGTGTCTGCGTGTGTGCGTGTGTGCGTGTGTGCGTGTACTGACTGGTGATGCGGACAGCCTTGTCATCACGGTAATCCTCCTGGTCGGGCTCATCGATGTCGGCCAGGAAGTTATATTCTGGGTCATCTTCATCATCACACTCCTCTGAGAGAGACATAGACAGAGAGTCAAACTGTGAGAGACACACACACACACACACACACACACACACACACACACACACACACACACACACACACACACCTTCATTGTCCATCTCTGAGGTCATCAGGCCTCTCAGCCAATCAGTCCACTCCCTGTCCTCATGGGCAGAGCTGGAGTCATACATGTCAGGCGTGATGTCGGGAGCTCGAAGCTCCGCCTCCAGCCGACCCAGCGGGACGTCGCGTAGAGGACGCTTGGACCGAGTCCGGTACGCCATCAGACCCACCTCGTCCTCCGACTCAGACAGAGGCTGAGAGACAATCATCGATCAATTATCAATTCAGTCCATCGACAACTTGATTGTGTTTGTTGACAGTTCAGTTTGTGACCAGGATGGAATCTTGAAATAAAACTGAAGCACGAACGCAACAAGGCCTGAACCCAACGTGGATCAACAAGGCCTGAACCCAATGTGGATCAACAAGGCCTGAACCCAACGTGGATCAACAAGGCCTGAACCCAACGTGGACCAACAAGGCCTGAACCCAACGTGGACCAACAAGGCCTGAACCCAACGTGGACCTGTTTCAGACTGTGTGTTTCAGAGTGTGTGTTTCAGAGTGTGTGTGTTTCAGAGTGTGTATTTCAGAGTGTGTGTGGGTTTCAGAGTGTGTGTGTTTCAGAGTGTGTGTGTGTGTGTGTGTGTGTGTGTGTTTCAGTCTCTGTGTGTGTCTTTCAGAGTGTGTGTGTTACCTGGTAGGGCTCCATGCACACAGCGAGCTCCTCCTCCACAGCATGGAGTTTCTCCAGGAAGGCGCTGTCAGTCACAGCTTTGGGGGGCAGGGCTTTGGGAGGAGGGGGTGGGCCCATCGAACCAGACCCCGCCCTCAGGCGCCTGGAGCGGCTTCGAGAAGTCTGAAGGGGGATCAATAAGTTTCAGGACCAATAAGTCTGATGACTGAAAGCTGCAACACAACTGATCATCAAGAGTTTGAACACGAAGAGACAAAAAGGGCGGAAAGGACAAAAAGGACGAAAAGGACAAAAAGGCATAAAAGGACAAAAAGGCATTAAAGGACAAAAAGGGCAAAAAGGACAAAAAAGCATAAAAGGCATAAAAGGACAAAAAGGGCGAAAAGGACAAAAAAGCATAAAAGGCATGAAAGGACAAAAAGGACGAAAAGGACAAAAAGGACGAGCGCTCGAGTATCTTAGCACAAACAGCTTCGAGCTCCTGTTGCAAGCTAACAACGAGGTCATCCATCACGGCTGCTACGCTGCCATGTGGCCGATGCTACGTGTGATGTCACTCGTCATGATTGGCTGAACTGAACTGAAGTAATCGACCTTGAACTTCATAAGATTTATGATCTGAACATAGTCCAGAGGAGCATGAGGAGGAGGAGGAGGTGTCACACAGGAGGAGTCACAGAGTCACAGAGGAGGAGTCACAGAGGAGGAGTCACACAGGAGGAGTCACAGAGGAGGAGTCACAGAGGAGGAGTCACAGAGGAGGAGTCACACAGGAGGTGTCACAGAGTCACAGAGGAGGAGTCACAGAGTCACCGAGGAGGAGTCACAGAGGAGGAGTCACAGAGGAGGAGTCACAGAGTCACAGAGGAGGAGTCACACAGGAGGAGTCACAGAGTCACCGAGGAGGAGTCACAGAGGAGGAGTCACAGAGTCACCGAGGAGGAGTCACAGAGGAGGAGTCACAGAGGAGGAGTCACACAGGAGGTGTCACAGAGTCACAGAGGAGGAGTCACAGAGGAGGAGTCACACAGGAGGAGTCACAGAGTCACCGAGGAGGAGTCACAGAGGAGGAGTCACACAGGAGGAGTCACAGAGTCACCGAGGAGGAGTCACAGAGGAGGAGTCACAGAGTCACCGAGGAGGAGTCACAGAGGAGGAGTCACAGAGTCACAGAGGAGGAGTCACACAGGAGGAGTCACAGAGGAGGAGTCACACAGGAGGAGTCACACAGGAGGTGTCACATGGACGAGTGAAGACCCTCAGGTGGACAGGTGAGAAGCCGTCACAGAGTTACCTGCCAGGGGCTGCAGCTGTCGTCCTCCGCCCTGCTCAGTCGAGTTCCTCTGGGAGACGAAGCCGTGCTCTCCATGTCGCTCTCCTGGAACGTCTGCACACACCATCAATCAATCAGTGATCAATACATGTACACGCCATCATCTTTGAACAAGCGTCTGATCGTTTATTACTGCTTTGTTTCATGTTGGCTGATCATCATCATCATATTAGAATTATGATGATGATGATTTTTATTTCTGCGTCTCAGACTCAAAACTGCACACACACACACACACACACACACACACACACACACACACACACACACACACCAATAATGACCAATCATCAGTATCAAACTGTCTTGCAACCAATCAGAGCGGAGCCTCACGTCTTCAGCAGTCTCGTCCTCGTCTTCTTCATCTGGACGGTACTCTTCATCAGAGGAGTCTTCCTCAGCCAGAGGGATGTCCACAAACTGAGGAGTCTGAACACAAAGACACAAACTGAGGCGTCTTTGTCCAATTCTTAAAAATCTTTGACCTTTGACCTTTACCTTTACCTTGTTGGCATCACTGGTCTTCTTGATGGGAGAAATGTTCCAGGCTGGAATCACCTGACAGGAAACACAGCAGAGGACAGGTGAGAAGAGACGGAAAAGGACAATCTGATTGGCTGAGAAACAAGATTTTTATGACACACAAACATTGGACAGACAAGAACACGACCAGCAGAGGACAGCAGAGAGGACGGACACAAGGCAGAACTGTATGCACAGCACAGTACTTTTACTTCATACTCGAAGACTTTAACGTGTCTACATTTGCCATTTCTACCTTCGTTACGAGCCAATCACGTCTCTTCTTTTTGCCTCGTTAACTGAAATCAGAAAACTGTGAGCGGACACCAACAGAGCAACAGAGCAGAACGGTCATCCAGGACGTAGAAAGAGGAAGAATCAGGCGCGATGAAGACCAACATCCAGGCCACAGACAGAGGAAGAATCAGATGCAATGAAGACCAACATCCAGGACGTAGAAAGAGGAAGAATCAGGCGCGATGAAGACCAACATCCAGGACGTAGACAGAGGAAAAATCAGGCGCGATGAAGACCAACATACAGGACGTAGACAGAGGAAGAATCAGGCGCGATGAAGACCAACATCCAGGACGTAGACAGAGGAAAAATCAGGCGCGATGAAGACCAACATACAGGACGTAGACAGAGGAAGAATCAGGCGCGATGAAGACCGACATCCAGGACGTAGACAGAGGAAGAATCAGGCGCGATGAAGACCGACATCCAGGACGTAGACAGAGGAAGAATCAGGCGCGATGAAGACCAACATCCAGGACGTAGACAGAGGAAGAATCAGGCGCGATGAAGACCGACATCCAGGACGTAGACAGAGGAAGAATCAGGCGCGATGAAGACCGACATCCAGGATGTAGACAGAGGAAGAATCAGGCGCGATGAAGACCAACATCCAGGACGTAGACAGAGGAAGAATCAGGCGTGATGAAGACCGACATCCAGGACGTAGACAGAGGAAGAATCAGGCGTGATGAAGACCGACATCCAGGACGTAGACTAAGCCAGGAGTTATTGGCCTGCCAGCTCATTCTGGGTTCATGCTGCTCCACAGTTGTTCAGGATTTTAAGAGAAGAGAGAGAAATTTGAGAGAAACTTTCTTGAGAATAATCACATTCAGCATTGTGGGTCAACGTTTTGGAAATATTTTGGAATTTTCTGTATTTTTCCCATCAGCATGTTGTCTGGTGAAATGTCTCCTATTGACCCGTCTGTCTGTCCATCCTGAACATCACGTGTTGATTGGTTCCAGTCCTTCATCTACTCTGAGGAAACATGACGTGACATTCAAACTGTATCTGATGTAACTCTAACCCTGTGGAGGAAGCGTGGCCACAGGCTGTTGTTTTACACAAAGAAATAATATTTGTACATGAAAAAGACTTCTAATATTCAGATCAATCATTTTCAAACCGTTCACATCACTCAGTGTGAGGGGACGAAGCGGCTTGAAAAAGGTTGGAGTAAGAAGACAACACAAAACGAACGAGGACACTGCAGAGTCCGCCGACGGTCCACGCCAAGGTCGACTGCATCAGACACCAAACCATCAGGACACGTTTCCCGGACAGACGCCTTTGATCTCCAGATCCTGAATCTTGTCCATCCGGTCGGCATCGTCTTCAGTCAGGTCTTTGGGCCAAGTCAGAGATCTTGTAGATCGTCCTCGTCCGTCCTTATGCGTTTCTCCAGTGAAGACTAGTCCACGTGCACCGTCAGTCTCCATCCCATAATGTTCAGGGAGGATTCGCTGTTCTTGATGCAGAGCCGCGGTTAAGCCGATCAGAGCGATCCGGTCGTTGTGGCGAGCTGTGTGAATGCACTCACATGGCGGCCATACGTGGACAAATATACTGTACTAATGAATATACATACAGAGGGACAGGGACACAGATGGACAGACAGAGACAGACGGACAGAGGGAGAGACAGACAGACAGACAGACAGGTCTCACCACTCCTTTCTCCACGACCTCTTTAAACTTGGATCGGGTCATTTTTGGCTCCTGAAGAAAAGAAAACAGTAGATTTAAAAAACTTCTGCAGGGTCATGTTAATGAGCTCCAGCCGTGTCTTCTGATTGGACGACAGACTCACAAATGGAGGGACGGCCTCCGTCTCGTTGATGGCAGCTTTCATCATGGCCACTACGTGTTCATTGGTGATGACTTCCTGCAGGTCAAAGGTTAAGCTCAGCTTGAGGCACTTTCACAGAACAAACGGACAAGTTTTAATATGTGAGCATTCAGGTCTGAGTCTGGATCAGCAGCGATGGCTCACCTGCAGCAGACATCACCTGCACTGACCTCATCGATGACTCACCACCAAAAAAATCACAACAGCAGCGGTTTACTGACTGTTAATCCGGACTCAGCTGGTCTGGGATCAGCTGGTCTGATCCGGACTCAGCCGGTCTGATCCGGACTCAGCCGGTCTGGAATCAGCTGGTCTGAACTCACGTGGATGATGTTTCTGACGTTCACTGTGGTCAGGTTGTGCTGTTTGGACTTTGTCTCCAGCGATTGGTCCAGCTGCCTGTCAATCTCCACATCAACCCCTGCCTCCTCCTCCTCGCTCTCTGAGGCTCTGCCTTCATCATCTTCCACCTCCTCTGTCAGTTTCCTCTTCCTCTTCCTCACTGATTTCCTCCGTGCCGCCTTCAGCTCTGCCTGGCTGTCCTCTGACAGACAGACAGACAAGCAGAGAGACAGGCAGAGAGACAGACAGACAGACAGGCAGAGAGACAGGCAGAGAGACAGGCAGACAAATTATATGGACCTCTTCACTGCAGTTTGTTCCACTTCAGTGATGAACAGTGTCTGTACCTGGATCCTGTGGCCTCTAAACACCTGATCCAGATTCTGCTCATTCACCACAAACATCTCATGAACCAACAGTACAAACATTAGCTGTAGCTAGCTAACTTACAAACATTAGCTGTAGCTAGCTAACTTACAAACATTAGCTGTAACTAGCTAACTTACAAACATTAGCTGTAGCGAGCTAACTTACAAACATTAGCTGTAACTAGCTAACTTATGGACATTAGCTGTAGCTAGCTAACTTACAAACATTAGCTGTAACTAGCTAACTTGCAGACATTAGCTCTAACTAGCTAACTTACAAACTTTGGCTGTAACTAGCTAGCATACAGACATCAACTCGTTGCAAACTTGGTTGTTGCTATTTCTTGCTGCTAGCATTAGCTCAAGTAAAGACTTCTGTACTCTGTGTGTGTTACCCATGGTGATGATGAGGCTTGAGTCAGTGGTGTCCTCCTCCACCAGCAGGTATCCCTCCTCCTCCTCAGCTTCACCCCCTGCTGGAGCAGCAGGAGGCAGCAGCAGCAAGGCATCATGGGAGAGGAGCTGAGGACCGGAGCGTGACGATCTGGCACTCCGGTCGGCGGCAGAGCTGTCTCCTCTGGATGGGCAGAGTTTGAGGCATTTGCGGAACGGGGTCATTCTGGAGAAACATGACCTCTGAACTCTGAAACAGTGACATCATCACAGATTATCAACATGTGAATGAATCAGCTGGTTAGAGAAAACAGCAGCTAACGATTCCTCTCACGATTGAGTCATGTGATCATCAGCGTTTGGTCTCTAAAGAGGCAGAAAACAGTAAACAAAGACCATCAGGGGGACAAAGAACCCCCAGAGGTTCAGCCACATGTGACCTGAAAAGAGAGCAGACCCATCACAGGTCCCAGGTCAGCACACAGGTCTGGACTGAGACGGTCCAGACTGTCCAGGTTCTGGATGTCTGTATGGAGTCAGGACTGTAAAGGTTACAGCCATGCCTCATCCTCATCCTGCTGTGTGCACCACCTCTTCTTCTACAGCTTTATTGCATGTAGCACAAAGCTGAAAGCTGGAGGTCGAAGTCTCATCCGTTCACTCTCATTTCATCCTCTCACTGCTTCGCTTCATGTTATGTTTTCATTTACTGGAAACTGATGATGAACTTTGAACTTTCTGAATGTTTGAGACATTTTATTGAAATATGATGTGACGCGCTTTGAGTAGTTTCTTAGAATAACGATTATTCATCTTATTTACTGTGCAAATACAGATTAATGCGTCATATTACGGAATCTTTTATTTTGAAAGTCAGAAGTTACTGATTTTAATCTGCTGAGAAGTTTAATATTCTAATTGATCAAATAATAAGAGTACCTGTTTGTAAAGTTTGAGCAGTAGCTATCAGATGAATAAAGAATAATTCAGCAGCTAGAAAGAAAAACATCAAGTCTGCCTGCAAGAACGAGTCAAAGTGGAAGAATTTAACCAGAGCAATGTTAGCCTCTGTTAGCCTAGCCTCTGTTAGCTTAGCTAGCCTCTATCCCTTACAGTTAGCTTCTGTTAGCTCCTCGCGGTCAGTTCAGAGTGCAGTTACCGTGTTTTGAATCCGGTAAACCGGATACTTGTCGTAGTCGGGCTGCTGCCTGCTCTCCTCCAGCTAGCATGCTAACCAGTTCCTAGCCGGCTAGCAGCTAACGTTAGTTTGACGACAGGCAGACAGAGCCGATGTCCCAGTGAGCTGTCCGGTCTCTTAGTCTCTCACTGACGGTCCAATACCGGACACTTTGATCACATTAACCTCCGTCACTGCAGACAAACACTTACCCGCCACAACGATACGTCGTCTCTGTGAAAAACTACATTTCCTGCTGTGCGTCACGGCGTACTGTGACGTTCCCAGCGGTTCTTCTTCTGGGATACTTCCGGCAGACGCTTTCCTGCACACTGCTGCCTCTCACAGGTGTCACACTTGCCACAGATACGGCGGCTCGTCCATGTGACGTGTTCCATCAGCTGGTGTCTCACAGGTTGCTGTTGTCTCTGCGTTCAGTCTGTCTTCCTGTTAGTCACATCATGGCTATATGTCTCCATGGTCACGTCGCCTGTCTCTTATTTCTCAGTGAGAACTCTGATGTCAGTTTCTCTTCACAGCCTTTTAGCATCAGACCCACCACGGGGTGAAGTGACTGAGGGGGCCAACCCCCCCGAAAACCCCCATGACTTTAGGCCCAGCTGGAACCAAGGACGGCCCGCCGACCCTCCGCCCTGCTGAGAATCCACAGCTCCACCACGATGTCTGACCTGGGCGGCGTCTCCTCAACCCACCACCCACATCATCATATCATATCTGGATTCTCCAGTCTCCAGATCTCCAGAGTCAAAGGCAGCTTCTGGTGTCCCAGTTCTGGTCTGCTGAGCCATCTGTCCCATTTTGTCCAATGGTGCGTCCATGTTGTCCTTGTTCCTGTTTGTGGGGACGTGCAAACAGCTGCAGCCTGCAGCCTACAGTAAAAGTATTTGATCTGTCCTCTAAATCATCAGCTGCTGCTGAGTCTCAACATTTTTATTAAAGCATCAATCAGCACATGAGGATCAATAATCAATAAATCAAGTTTCAGAGAACAATGAGATCAAGTGAAATAGAATGTTTTAGGCTTATTAATTCACAGCAGGAGTTTCAGACCAACGGCGTCCTCAGCACTTCCTGTATTAATAATCAATAACTGTACAGGTGGAACATGAAGGCAGAGGACGAAGATTCACGTTCAATAACATTTTAATGCATCAACGGTTCTTTGACTTTAACTTGTTTTGACCTGAAATTTAATATTTGATCCTTTAATCGTCACTGGTTTGATATGAACTCTGCTCCTTTATTATTCTTCAAAGTGTGAGTTCTGTCCCACTGAAGACGTTTGACTCGTCCACAGTGACGTCTGTCTGTCTGTCTGTCTACTCAGGGATTCATCAGCTCATCAATGGGTCACAGCTGTCAACAGGTTGACCACGCCCCCTCACTCAGGCCAAAGAATCAGTCTTTTTTCCTCCTGAGCTACGACTGAAGAGCTCAGAGTCTGACTATGGACAAGAAGGAGGTCAAAGGTCAAAAACACATCAAGACTTAAGTTCAAATCATTTATTAATAGATTGAATTTAAAAATGCACAAAGCTGCACCAACCACAGCAAACCAGCTGCAGGTCCACCTGACAGGTGAGCCTGAGTGCCTCGCTCACATGACGTCAGCGGGGGTGTGTCTTCCTCGCGGCGGGGCTCAGAGCCTTCAGAGCGGCTGCAGGTGTCTTCAGCTCCTTCATCATCTGCAGACCCAGAGTCTTAACGGGCCGCAGACAGACCCGGGATCTGCAGGGAGGAGGGGTGTCCGCAGAGTCCACCGGGGACTGCTGGTTGCTGTCTGTGATGGTCAACGTCACCGGACAGACCTGGGACCTGCCAGGACTGGAACCAGGGGGAGGAGGGGGGTCCTGCAGGTCGCCATCTGTGACCCTCAACATCACCGGTTTGTTCTGGTGAAACAGGGATTCCCGCCGGCGCGTGCAAGGGCTCGCAGCCAGCACGGCACAGAAGCCATAGGGCGTCGTCACCTTCCTCACGTGCAGCAGCGACATGGCCGCGTGCGTTGTCAGATCCGTGTCAGCGTCCGCAGACTCTGCAGCGGAGGTGGCGCGGCGGGGACGTCTGATCCGTGGCGGCAGGTGGAGCAGGCAGCGGTGGGAGGCCACAGGACTGACTGGGGTCCCGGGGGGGCTTGCTCCCGGACTGTCCTCATCATGGTCGGACAGCAGTCTGCTCCGGTCCGGTGAGCTCCGGTGAAGCCGCGGAGAGAGGAAGAAGAGTGGACTGTGGGAGGGGATGAGAAAGTCCGGGATCCTTTCCGGAGTCAGAACCAGATTCCGCAGCGACGATCCAGATTTAGCGGCTGACATGATGACGGAGGCTGCATGAGAGACGGAAGGGGCTCAGGGACAGTGATGAAAGGATCGGCTTCAGAGGACAGACAACATGAAGACTTGTACTTCTTCAGCCACAGAAATACTTCAAATGAAGACAAAGCACGTTTGATAGCGTCGCATCACGGGACAGACCTGAACCTGTAGACCTGAACCTGCAGACCTTGACCTGTAGACCTGAACCAGCAGACCTTGACCTGTAGACCTGAACCAGCAGACCTTGACCTGTAGACCTGAACCTAAAGACTTGAACCTGCAGACCTGAACTGAATTGATGATGATTGAACTGATTTCTGACACATTTAAAGTTAAAGATGGAGAAAACCGGACGTGATCTGAAACATCAGTTCTGACTTTGAACACAAACTGGGACTAAAAACCAGAACTCAGTCTGAATCCTGATGAAGCCATGTGGATCAGTGAAGTCCACTTACCTGAGTCTGAGTCTCACCTGGTCTGAGGCAGCTCTGACTCTGGTCTTCTGGTTTATATGAGCAGCAGCAGGTGGATCCAATCACACGTTAGTCCTCCAGAGTCCACTTAACAATCCAGACCAGGATCTGAGCGTGCTGCTCTCAGACCGTTGAAGTTCCTGAATCCTTCGCCCACGATGAGAAACATGTTTTCACACTGTTTGTAACTTTGAAACGACTTCACCTGCCGAGACAAACACTCTACAAACCCCGTCAAGAAGAAGAAGAAGAATCGGGGGGAGACATTCCCCTTTATTTGTCACACACATGCACATGCTGGACACGGCACACGAGGTGAAATTTGACTTCCGCCTTTAACCCATCCTGGTCGTCCCTCCTCCGCGGCAGACCAGGAGCGGTGGGGAGCCAGACCGGCGCCCGGGGACCCATCTTCGGCGTCACCATTGGTCAGGTGGTGATCTTCTTGCATGTTTTTAGTGGGGGTATATTTTTAACGGAGGATAGCCCAGGTGAACACGGGGAGAACATGCAAACTCCACACAGAAAGGCCCTCCTCGAGCAGCAGGCAGCGAAGCCATGGTGGAGGACACACCCCCGGTGCTTCTTGCTGTGAGGCGACAGCGTTGCCACCGTGCCACCGTGCCACCAACACAAATATTCAGTGTGTTCTGATCGTTTCACACGTTTAGTTCTCCCTGAACTTCCTGTTCAGTATGACGTCACCGAGCTTTTTGGGGAAAATTCATTCAATTATTCGTCTCTCTTTTGATTCGACTGTTCGTCCTTGGTTTTTCTGTTACCGTGGTTACTGACCGAGGCTGTTTGCACGGCTCTGTTGGCCGTTGCCTCCTGATCCGAGGACAGAGGCTGTGATCACCGACACGTCAGCACGTCTGTCCACGGTGCGTGTCCTCTCAGCAGTGTCCTGGAATCTCATTCCTTTACTGTACAAGTGGAGTTGTTCTTGACCGACAGAGAAACTCACAACAACCTCTTCACACCTTCATGTTTTCACTTGATACAGTTAAAAACTGACTGGTGCCACAGTGCCCACGAGCAGCGTCACCACCCCACCCCACCAGTAACAGACCAGCAGAAAAACCAAAACCAGTTTTAATGAAGAGTTCCTCCAACATGACGTCCAGGGCAGACGAAGACATTTTACTGCAGCGAGACAAACAGGAAGGAGCTGCTAAAACCTGCAGGAAGTCGGGATCCTCCACAATAAGACTCCAAAATCCACCCCCCCACCCAAATGAAGGAGAAAAAAAAAGAAGAAAATGAAAAAAGGGACAGAAGTACCCACAAACAGCCGCACTCATCTTCATCATTATTTACTGTGTATCATCATCATCATCATCATCATCATCATCATGGTCCCTGTATTAAAATCAGTCTGTATGTCGGTTCCCAGAGTTCGTGGTTTCCTCCTCCCAGTGCATCATGGGAGAACAGCCACATGGTGACCTCTGACCCGCTGGGCAGTGGTCAGTCCTTGTCTCCATGGAAACAGCATAAGTCCCATCATGTGAAAGTCAGTTTACCACATGGAGGCTCAGAGCCCCGCCCCTCCTGCGGCGGTCAGTGCGTGTCATCGGGAGGGGGTGGGGCTTCTTCCAGTGGTCAGAGCGGCCGGTCAGCTGAGCGTCTCCGCGGCAGCTGGCGTGCGGTCGGTCGGAGGTCCATCAGTCGCTGTCGGAGCCGACGGCCGAAGAGCCCTTCCTCTTCCTCTTCGGAGCTTTGGGCTTCGAGTCCTCCTCCTCCTGAAACACACAAACACGACGTCTGTCAGAGCCGTTCTGTGGTCGTGGAGCCACGTTCCCGCTCAGACCACGAGACCAGGACCAGAGTCTGTTTGACCCCCTTGTCTGTCAGTTCATTATCGACAAATAAACCCAAACTGGAACCGGATCCAAACTGGAACCGGATCCAAACTGGACCCTGCTGTCAGAGCTGCAACGCTACAAGATGAAGAGTGTAAATGACTGGCTGTGTGTCAGGCGGGGGCCGGACCTGTGGCGCACAGTTACATACCGAGGCGCTGCTGGAGGCGCTCTCCTCCTCGTTATTGGTGGGCGGAGCCGCTCCTTTCCGGGAGCGCGGCGAGGAGGCCGGAGCTTTACGCCGAGACTTTGGAGGCTTTGCCTGTGAGTCCTCGTACTCCTCTGCCAGGGCAAACAGGTCGCTGAACCTGCAGGAGGAAGTGACATCATCAGCACCTGATGTGATGTCATCTGTGAGTTTGTGTGTGTGCGTGTGTGTGTGTGCATGTACCTCATCTTGTGTGCTTCGTCACAGCTGGCCTGAACGTGCTGCAGAGCCTGAAGGATCGGAGTCTGAGTGAAGACTGAGAGACAAACACAATCAAATGATCCATCAACACCTGTGTGTGTGCGTGCATGTGTGTGCACGTGTGTGTGAGTGCGTGTGTGTGTGCACGTGTGTGTGAGTGTGTGCGT
>NC_135090.1:24157500-24182500 GCF_051107435.1 Chaetodon auriga | reverse complement strand
CCTTCCTTCCTTCTATCCCTCCCTCCCTCCCTTCCTTCTCTCCCTCCCTCCCTTTCTCCTTCCTTCCTTCTCTCCCTCCCTTCCTCCTTCCTTCCTTCTCTCCCTCCCTTCCTCCTTCCTTCCTTCTCTCCCTCCCTCCCTTTCTCCTTCCTTCCTTCTCTCCCTCCCTCCCTTTCTCCTTCCTTCCTTCTCTCCCTCCCTTCCTCCTTCCTTCCTTCTCTCCCTCCCTCCCTCCGTACCTTCTCCCTCAGCATGCTGATGCAGAAGTCGACCTCTTTCTGGCGCAGAGCGAGCAGGTTCGGTGCTCCGTGGTCGACGATGAGTCGGAGGTAGGTGTAGACGGACATGGCTATGAGCATCCCGCTCTTCAACACCCATTCCCTGCAGAGAGAAGAGACTCAGCTGTTCAAAGGCCTCCACCTGCTTCAGCCACAGCATTCTCATCCAATCATCTCACTTTAGACGAGGGACAATAAATGATTGACAGCTGCTGGACTCTTACTTGTTACACAGCGTCACATGTTTGTTTGTTTGTTTGTTTGTGTGTTTGTGTGAATTCCTGATGAGATCCGCAGATTGATTCTGTGTGATCAACGTGAATTTAAAATAAAGATATTGTTTGTATGAGGACAGAACTTCATGTCTATGTCTGGATGTTTTCTAGTGAGAGCTGTTCTGTCCCTGCACCTTAAGGACAAATACAGAAAATGTCCAGGTTTGGACGGTGGCCTGTCAGTGTGTCCTCTGTCAGTCACGTGACTGTTTCAGGGACGAACTGTGCTGCTGGTGGTTGATGCTAACAGATGCTAAGAGATGTTTCTAGTTGTGCTACAGTTCTGTGGTCTGTGCTACCATCTGTTCAGCGTCTATAGCGTCACAGCTACATGCTAACGTACGGCGCTTTCACAAACACTTCCTGTTTCCTCTGCACGCAGTCGGACTTAACACCTGTTCAAACGGATTTCAGGTGAACGTACTTTTGGTCCAGCAGGATGTCCAGGACGCTCTCAGCCAACCACAGGTTTTTCGTGGAAATGTCTCCACCTGCACACGAACACACAGGAGAAACACACATGACATACGACCGCTGAGCTTCCACGGTGACTCTGATGTGTGTCTGCTGCATCCGTCTGACCTGCGATCTGTTTCAGCAGCGTCATGACGACACCGTCGGCTCCCATGATGCCACTCTTCACCAGCTCTCGGACCAGCCACACCAGCTGCCCACACAATGAACAGTCACATGTTAACATCCTTAAAAACATGTTTGTGTGTTTCAATGATCAGCTTTGATAATCATCGTTAAGTTCAAACTCTACACATGACCATACATACAGGTGTGTACCTGTATACCTGTGTGTGTGGACCCGTATACCTGTGTGCTTAACTGTATACCTGTGTGTGTACCTGTGTGTGTAACTGTATACCTGTGTGTTTGGACCCGTATACCTGTGTGCTTACCTGTATACATGTATGTGTACCTGTATATCTGTATGTATACCTGCGTGTAAACCTGTGTGCAGTGTGCTCACCTGTGTTCTGGGGACATCCTGCAGTTTGAGGAACTTCTCCATCAGGATCTGGTTGATCTTCACCAGAACAATGTTCATCCCGTCTCTGTTGACCAGTGTGAGGTCTCTGTAACACTGTCTCACACACACACACACACACACACACACACACACACAGAGTGATGTCATCGTGATGTCACAGTGATGTCACACATTAGTAATGATGTGATGGGGACTCACCCTCTGGGCCTGGGTGGGCTCTGTGAGGGCCTGAGTGAACAGACCCAGGCACACCTCCTCATGCTGCTGCTGACCTTTGCACACCTGCAAGACAGGTTACAGGAAGTTAGACAAAAAAACAAAGCCCACCACTTCAGTTATCTTCAGGTATCTCACCGTAAGTCTGTGACGCAGGACGTATGCCTACCATTACAACAGAACATCATGCGTTCTGATTGGCTGGACGGGCAGTCAGGTGTCAGCTCAGGTTCATTTTGTTTTTTTTCATTGAGTCTTTATGTCCATGTTCGTCTTTCTGTAGCAGCTGATGCTTCTTTTAGAGCCACTCAGCACAAACTCAGGTATTAGTCCCATTTCTCATTTGTCAGTTTAACAAAGTGTAAAAGTTTCAGTGGAAACCTCGTATGTCCTCAGTGCTCCACACTGAGGACATACAGTCACGCAGACAGTCAGTGGACGTGTTCATAGTGAGAGGACAGACAGGTAACTGCTCCCGTCCAATCATTTTCAAAGGGCAACAGCCAGTGAGGAAGCTCCAACACTCAACCAGTCAGCGGACGGACACTTTGAAGACACACATGATAGTCCCTCAAAATACTGTAAGAAAACTGTGTTTCACTGTTTATACACACAAGTACAGCAGAACACTGTAAGAAATGAAAGTAAAACTCAGTCTGTTTACATTAACGGACCTGCACTGACTCATATCACACTTAGTGGTACAACATGGTCTACCTGAGGGGAGTATTTCTTGTAGTAGATGCAGTATTTGTGACAGTGACAGTTGGAGTATTTGTCACAGTTTTATTTGTAGTAGTGTTAATAGTATATGATGTGTTTCTTGCACACGCAGAATTTTCGTTGTAATACTTGTCATAGCTGCAGCAGTAGTATTAGCTGTAGTACTCGTAGCAGTAGTAGTAGCAGTAGTAGATGTTGTATTTCTTACGTTGGCAGTGAGCGCGTCGTTGGCCTCTCTCTCTGACAGCCCATTGGTCAACGACTGGACGATTCCAACACAACGCTCCAACCTCTGCAAACACAACACACACACAGACACACACACACAGGCACACACACAAGCACGCACACAGAACACATATACAAAGAACACACACACACACACACACACACACACACACACACACACACACACACACACACACACACACACACGTGCACACACAGAACACACACACACAGACACACACACAGAACACACACACACACACACACAGAACACACAGAACACACGCACACACACAGAAAACACACACACACACGCACGCACACAGAACACACACAGACAGACATACACACACACAACATTAGCTCTTGCATCCAGAGTGATGGATGTGTTCAGGACACAGAGCTGTCTGGGAATCGACCCGACAACCCTGTGACTGTGACTTCATCTCTAAATGTCTGACCTACGGAAGCCCAGAGTGGCCACAGAGACAAAAACACACAACATACACGTTTTACGACTTTGAGCGCTCCAGATTCTGCTCTGTGTTCAAGAGTCACGATTCGTTCCCACTCTTTGGTAAATTGGTGGCTATCAGGTACATGTACCACACAAAGTACACACAAAGTACATGAATACAGTATCTTAAGTACAGCCCCTAACAACACTGTTCAAGTAAAACAGAGTTCTGAGTCAGCTGCTTCTAAAACCAACCAGTCTCTCTCTCTCTCTCACACACACACACACACACACACACTCAGTCTGCCCACCAGGCCTCACAAGGCAAGCCGACAGTTCACCTAAAGACCACAACCCACCAAACAATCACGTCTTATACTGACCCTCCGCTCTGAAGGCATATGAGGACGAGCTACAAAAACACAAATATTGGAGTACAGGTCCAAAGTTACTGCGAGGACGTGAAGAGCTCAGAGTGCCGTGAGCTCATTGGATGAACTGATTAGCTGACACACAGCGGCTTCATCGAGGTCGGCTGGACGAGCTGTGGCTGGTGGTGACAACGGTGCACATCCTCACCTTGTTCCCTAAAATCAGCTGAAACATATGTACCTCGTCTACATCAGCATCCATCTATTGTCCTCTTTATGTCCCCTCCGGGCCTCCGTAGACATCAGCTGCTTCATCTTCATGGAGTCACTTAGAAGTGAAGCTCCTGAATAACACACTGATGCCCTCACTCATATTCATATCTGACGTCTTATTCTGAGCACAGTGATGATTTGGACTGTTGTCTTGACATGCTGGAGCGTTTCGTTGTCATTTACCTGATCACGTACACACTCGTAAACACGGCTGCTGATTGGTGTGTAAGTACAGGCTGTTCGTGTCTGCTGAACACACTGCACTCAGAGTTTAACAGTAGCTCAGATGTCAGCATCTCTCACTACTTTTGACATGCGCGACACATGCACTGCGCATGCGCAACTGTCACTTTTTTGGTCTCATCCATGTTTACGTAGGATTAGCATGCTAGGCTAACTGTCTGTCAGCTGTGTGACTATATATCCGCACTATGGCGACTTTCAGAGCGCACAAACACCACAAACACACCCCTCACTTCTCTCCCACTGGGTTTGACAACGACAACACCATGTTTGCACAGAGCACCGAGCGACTACACTATGCTAACGATGCTAGCCACCTGCTAGCCATGCTAGCTAGCATGCTAGCTGCCGTGAAGATCACAAAAATGCTTCCATGTTTCTTTGTATCCAAATGCAAACTGCTCTCAAACTGCTGCTATCTGCCTGTAAAGTCGCTCTAACCTGGACAATCCCGGGTTATGTGTTCTTTCTGGGCCGTTAACCGGGTCAGCCTACCTCCTCCAGCTCGTCTTTGGCGTCCAGCTGGGTGGACACCAGTAGCCGGCCCTGCGGCTTCGCCTTCGCCGGTGCAGGCTCCATCTGCTCCCGCCGCGCCTCGCCGGGCCCCGCGGAGCTGCGAAGGACTGGGACTCCGGGTTCTGGGGGTGGGGGACAGGGGAGTGTCAATGCTTCTGTCGTTGTAAAGAAAGTTCGGTGCTCCTGGCACTGCTGGAGCCTCCGTGTGAGACGGCTCGGTCGCTAAATGTGTTTTTGAAACTTATTTGGGGGTAGCTTTCACTCTCGCTCCGGCCATAGTAACATAACGGACATCCGCAACGAGCCAGTGGAGGGAGAGGGCGGAATCCTCAGGGCCTGCTGACCAATCATTGTACGGAGACCTCTGAGTGATGTACGTATAGACCAATGACAGGAGGGAAAATCTGGAGCCAATCCCCGGCCTGCTCTGCTGAAGACAGTCTGCGTGGGAACCCTTTATGACTTGTTTATAACTAACAAATACATCAAAATGTCTCCAGAACTTCGTTTTTGTGTCTTTCAGACATATTTGATTGTTTCTACTTTCTGATGGACATTTAGATTTTTCACACGCTTCAATTTTCTTGTAGTCAACTTTAACTTCATTGTCCCCAGAGAATTTGTCTCTCAGAGGTTTTTCCTCCCGGAGAGAGTAGGTCCGCCCTACTGTGCTGTGATTGGCTAGTGCTGTTGTGCTGTGACTGGTCATTGCTGATGCGTTGCTTTCTGCCTGGAGCCGCTGAAACCCTTGTTGAGCTCGTTTTTGAGACGAATCAGACCGACGCACCCGGACGCACCTGCGCGGCGTCGGTCGCCATCTTGAACGTCATTACATGATGGTCCGACCTTCTCTGGAGGCTCGGCTGCGTGACAATTGGAAATCTCGCGAGACGCGCGCAGTGGCGAGATCTTGTTTCCGTTTCTCTTCACGAGCAATACAAGCGAAAACCATTGGAAAATTCGGAATATTTATTCTCCAAAGAATTGTTATCACTATTGAACTGCGCTTCAACTGATCATAATTTATGTTCACTCTGTAGAAATGACATTAATCCGCAGACCACGTGATCCTCTCATGTAAAAATATGATCAATACATTCTGGGTCGATATTCAAAGATGGATAAAACAAAAAATCTCATTGAAAATGTTGTATATGGTGTTTTATTACACGAGAAATGATGAACTGTGTGATTCCAAATTCTTCATACACAGAAATAAAACTTTAAAATGTCCCTTTATTGCTGAATAGTTTTACTTAAAATCTTTGTGCCATTTTACTTTCATCAAAGAACCAAAAACTGTTTGACAGTCTGAAAGATTTTTCCACTGACTTGAGATAAAATGTTTCATAGAGGAGCAGAGCGCTGATTGGAAGCTATTGATAAACTCTGATAAACAATTAAGTGAAATAAAAATAAAATAAAAGAAATAATTAAGGTATTTTAGAAAAAAAAATCCAGTTCTTCAAAAGCATCTGTCAGTGATTTGAAGCCTCTGTGTTGTAGTTTTCATTTCCACTTTATTTATATGGACGACACACATTCAGAAACATTTCTGTAAATATGGCAGCATTACATCTCCTTCAATTTCCAAATTATTTCCCCAAAATTTCCAACACATTTTCTGGAAATGATTCCAGAAACCAGCTGTAGGGAACATGTTAATTGGTCCATTTCCAGCAAACTCATTTCAACTCATTTCTAGTCAGAAATAACAACATATGTGGAAAGTTTCCAATAATCAATAAGAAATGTTTTCTCTCTGGGGTGTAAATAGAGCAGCTCTCTGCAGGAAACATCTTGGAAATTCTGAGATAATTATTCTAAAAAGTGATGCCTGGAGTTGACAGATTGAACAGGAACAACACACACAGATCAGAAAACATACAATTATTTGTTGCATTTACATTTTTTGTAAAACAAAACAAAACAAAAATCACTTTAAATGATGTCAGAGGTAAATGTTCAATCAGAGAGGAGGAGGGGTTTCATACCAGCTGGTTGGTTCCACCGTCTGTCCAATGGGACTCTGTCTCCTAGAAATGACTTTTATATCAAACTGATTTTCATTGACAGCGTCGTGCTAACAAACAGAATCGCTGCTGGAATTCCAGCCAGTGAAACTCCACGTTTATGTCCCGCTGGCGGCGACGGCAGAGTCCGGAGGTCACGTCCAGGCGGTGGTCAGGTTTAGACAGCAGCACTTAAAGGTTAGAGTCAGATCCTGATGGCTGCCGATTGGTTCGCTCGGTGTCAACATTTTCCAACAAATCAAAATTATTCCTCCTTGTGTGAAAACGTCATTCGTTAAACTGTATTTGCTTTTGCTGGTTATTGAATATAAACAGAATTTCTAGGGGATGGGGTTCGCTGACGTGACCTTTGACCTGAGACATCCAAAACTGTGAAGGATGAGCAGGAAGTTGGAGAGTGTCCGTCACTGACTTTCTTCCCCGTCCTTCCCTCACTCCGTCTTCCGTCCTCTCCTCCGTCAGTCGGTGCTGTCCTCTCCCAGCAGCCAGTACGTCCTCATGCATCCTTTTCCCTTCATCTCGATTTCTCCTCTGAGCTGCAGCTCAAAGCCGCCGAACTCCTGCAGAACCTGACGAGTCGCCTCCGACACGTGAATCTTCAGAGCTGCGGAGACGGACAGCAGAGTGTCAAACACAGTTTTTTTTGTTAGAATAGACAAGGGACAATCCCCTTTATTTGTCACACAGATACATCCATGCACACACACGCCATGCACTGGTGAAATTTGTCTTCCGCCTTTAACCCATCCTGGTCATCCTTCCTCCGTGGCAGACCAGGAGCAGTGGGCTGCCATCCAACCGGGGCCCGGTGACCCATCCTTTGGTCACCATTGGTCAGGTGGTGATCTTCTTGTTTTTGGGGGTATTTTTCTTTTTTTTCCAGGTGAACACAGGGAGAACATGCAAACTCCACACAGAAAGACCCTTTTTCCTTGAGCAGGCACCGAAGGCATGGTGGCACAGCGAGATTCGAACCCGGGACCTTCTAGCTGTGAGGCGACAGTGTTGCCACCGTGCCACCGTGTTTTGTCATGTCAGAAGACATCAGCGATCCTCTACAGACACGAGAGAATGACGCCGGTCTGTCCGCAGAAAGGACACGTCATCACCTGTCAGTGGACACGCTGCACTGGTCAACAAACAGCTGATTATTTCCACACCCAGCAGTTCAAGAACAACGTGATCAACATCAGGCCGACGTTTTTGGTCTCCACCAGACGTCCAATCAGTCATCTGTCAGTCCCTGAGACTGAACGGCCATCTGATCTCCAGTTCTCATGTGAGAGTGTGAGTGTGTGTGTGTGTGTGTGTGTGTGTGTGTGTGTGTGTGTGTGTGTTACCCTCTCCATTGGACTCCATGCGTGACGCTGTGTTGACTGTGTCTCCAAACAGACAGTACCTGGGCATCTTCAGTCCGACCACACCTGCACACACTGGACCTACACACACATTTAATTCCTTTATTACAGTTGGTCCTCTAATCTTATCTTATCTTACCTTATCTTATTTTATCTTAGACTCAGACTGCAGGAGCCACGACCTTCTGATTAGTGACCGACCTGTTCCTGAGTCCATTTTATGTTATGCTACTTTATTAGAACATCAGCAACCACTAACACTCCCACACACACCCATGCACATGCACGCACACACATGCACTCCCACACACACCCATGCACATGCACGCACACACATGCACTCACACACACACCCATGCACATGCACGCACACACATGCACTCACACACACACCCATGCACATGCACGCACACACATGCACTCACACACACACGCACTCACACACACACACACACACACACACACAGACCGCTATGGATGCCGATGCGTAGCCGGAGCTGCTGATTGGCTCGGTGTCGGATCCTGAAGCTCTTGACGGCGTCCAGCAGAGCGAGAGACATTCGGGCCACCTCCCTCCCATGAAGCTTACCGTTCCTCACCGGCAGACCGGAGACCACCATGTAGGCATCACCGATGGTCTCCACCTGGGGGCAGCAGGTGAGGTGACCACACATCATTTACTCCACTCAAGAGGTTAAAGCTTCAAATCACTTCAGTTCCTCAACATTTCTTTTCACATGTAATATTTGGATGCGTCCAAGTACATGTACATATATGTGGGTGAGTATCTATACCTTCTATACCTTGTGTATATATACAGTGTTCCTCCAGTCAGTTCAGCACAGATACAGGTACAGGACTTGGTTAGCTTAGCTTAGCACAAAGACTGGAAACACGGAGGAAGTGTGTGCATTTGAAGTGATGAGGAATCTTTTACCTTGTAAACATCAAAGTTGTCAATGATGGCATCAAAACAGGTGTACAGGTCGTTCAACAAGGTCACAACCTGGATGGAAAGAAATCAGCACTTAAACCTCTGAACACGTCAAATCAGTGCAGACACACTTCTGTCCAAATGCTTGTTTGACGTGTCCTTTGTTCCAGTAACAGGTTGCACCAGCAGATGGCAGTCTTACAGATTCAGGACGTGTTCTTTGGCTCCTTCAGGCCTCCACAGAAAAACAACACGACAATTTCATGTGATAATGTGGACAGCTGAGTTCTACTGACCTGTAGTGTTGATTCTACTTGGTTCTACTGACCTGTAGTGTGGTTTTACTTGATTCTACTGACCTGCAGTGTTGTTCTACTTGGTTCTACTGAGTTCCACTGACCTGTAGTGTTGTTCTATGTGGATCTATTGAGTTCTACTGACCTGTAGTGTTGTTCTACGTGGTTCTACTGAGTTCCACTGACCTGTAGTGTTGTTCTATGTGGATCTATTGAGTTCTACTGACCTGTAGTGTTGTTCTACGTGGTTCTACTGAGTTCCACTGACCTGTAGTGTTGTTCTATGTGGATCTATTGAGTTCTACTGACCTGTAGTGTTGTTCTACGTGGTTCTACTGAGTTCCACTGACCTGTAGTGTTGTTCTATGTGGATCTATTGAGTTCTACTGACCTGTAGTGTTGATTCTACTTGGTTCTACTGACCTGTAGTGTGGTTTTACTTGATTCTACTGACCTGCAGTGTTGTTCTACTTGGTTCTACTGAGTTCCACTGACCTGTAGTGTTGTTCTATGTGGATCTATTGAGTTCTACTGACCTGTAGTGTTGTTCTACGTGGTTCTACTGAGTTCCACTGACCTGTAGTGTTGTTCTATGTGGATCTATTGAGTTCTACTGACCTGTAGTGTTGTTCTACGTGGTTCTACTGAGTTCCACTGACCTGTAGTGTTGTTCTATGTGGATCTATTGAGTTCTACTGACCTGTAGTGTTGTTCTACGTGGTTCTACTGAGTTCCACTGACCTGTAGTGTTGTTCTATGTGGATCTATTGAGTTCTACTGACCTGTAGTGTTGTTCTACGTGGTTCTATTAAATTCTACTGACCTGTAGTGTTGTTCTACTTGGTTCTACTGACCTGTAGTGTGGTTTTACTTGATTCTACTGACCTGCAGTGTTGTTCTACTTGGTTCTACTGAGTTCTACTGACCTGTAGTGTGGTTTTACTTGATTCTACTGACCTGTAATGCTGTTCTACTTGGTTCTACTGAGTTCCACTGACCCGTAGTGTTGTTCTATGTGGATCTATTGAGTTCTACTGACCTGTAGTGTTGTTCTACGTGGTTCTATTAAATTCTACTGACCTGTAGTGTTGTTCTACTTGATTCTACTGAGTTCTACTGACCTGTAATGTTGTTCTACTTGTTTCTACTGACCTGTAGTGTTGTTCTACTGAGTTCTACTGACCTGTAGTGGGGTGCTCTCAGCAGATAGGGCAGTGAAGCCGACGATGTCACTGAAGTAAATGGTGACAGAGTCGAAAGCTTCGGCCTGAACTGTCTCACCTCGTTTTAGCTGCTCTGCCACTGAACTGAAACACAGACAGACACGAGGGGACGGTCCTAAGCATCACAACATTATGTAATATTTGACGCAGTATTCTCTAAAGCTGCAACCAGCACAGACATTTCATACCAGCAGCGAGAGACAGGATGCAGTATTACTGCAGTTCATCCAGTATATTTACTGTGGTAGTATCTGGTAGAGCAGCAGTATTACTGCAGTATATTTACTGTGGTAGTATCTGGTAGAGCAGCAGTATTACTGCAGTATATTTACTGTGGTAGTATCTGGTAGAGCAGGGCCTCGGCCTTGCGTTTCTCCTCGTGGTACGCCTGCGTTCTCTCCTCCACCAGCTCCTCCAGGTTGTTGGCGTACTGCTCCATACGAGACAGAAGGTTGTCCAGGATGTTTGAACCATAACCCCTAAACAGACAGACAGGAGGACAGAGAGGAAGACAGACGGGAGGACAGAGAGGAAGACAGACAGTGTATCGTTGTGTGTGCGCTGTTGTGTTTGGATGTTGATCAGAAAGGTGTCTCCTGACTCCCCTGCCCCCGTGTTCAGGTCTGCCACTTAGGTGTTCGTCTCAGCCCAGGTGTCCAGGTGTCCAGGTGTGCCGCCCTCACCTGTGCTGTTTCCTCAACAGGATCTTGATGGTGTTGAAGTCGGGTCTGTCGCTCGGCTCTTGGCTCCAGCAGCGCTGCATCAGGACTCCGAGCTCCTCGCTGTGACTGTGGAAGCAGAGGGAGGGACGGAGGGGGGGGGTGCCGCCCTGAACCACCATCTGAACAATCTCTGAGAAGGGGGAAACACAGGGACAGCGTCTTTACAGTCACTGACCATGAACATGAGAACATCTTCCAGGTCAGCATCAGTGAGTGCAGAAGGCTTTGAGGGAGGACTGAATGTACGAACACGTGGAAATGCTGTTTAAGATTATTATTATCATGTGGTACACCGACCTTTGGGGGTCAGAGTGTGTGTGTCGAGATAAAAGACTCCTTTCAACAGAGCCACTTCCTGTAAGATGATACTGAAGCTGTACACGTCTCCCTTCTGAGTCCCACAGGGAGAGGTACACTCTGTCCTCAGCAGCTCCGGGGCTGTCCACAGCTTACCTGCAAGAGACAGGGTGGAGGTGCGCAGGTAGGTACATCAAATTATCCCACCAGGTGCAAAAGGGAGCACTTCAGGTGTTCATCTGGACCTGCTGCCGTCTGTCTTCCGGTCTTAGTTCAGGATTCACTGAATCAGCTTTCATCATCAAAACCTAACAAATGTCTCAACGTCTTACAAACAATAATTTAAAAAGAAAAAGAAGAAACTTCATATTATAACCAGTCCTCTCTGTCCCCTCTGTCCCAGTAGAACCAGTCCTCTCTGTCCCCTCTGTCCCAGTAGAACCAGTCCTCTCTGTCCCCTCTGTCCCAGTAGAACCAGTCCTCTTTGTCCCATCTGACCCAGTAGAACCGGTCCTCTCTGTCCCCTCTGTCCCAGTAGAACCAGTCCTCTCTGTCCCAGTAGAACCGGTCCTCTCTGCCCCTCTGTCCCAGTAGAACCGGTCCTCTCTGCCCCTCTGTCCCAGTAGAACCAGTCCTCTCTGTCCCCTCTGTCCCAGTAGAACCAGTCCTCTCTGTCCCTCTGTCCCAGTAGAACCAGTCCTCTCTGTCCCCTCTGTCCCAGTAGAACCGGTCCTCTTTGTCCCATCTGACCCAGTAGAACCGGTCCTCTCTGTCCCCTCTGTCCCAGTAGAACCAGTCCTCTCTGTCCCAGTAGAACCGGTCCTCTCTGCCCCTCTGTCCCAGTAGAACCAGTCCTCTCTGCCCCTCTGTCCCAGTAGAACCGGTCCTCTCTGCCCCTCTGTCCCAGTAGAACTAGTCCACTGCCTCTCTGACCCAGTAGAACCAGTCCACTGCCTCTCTGCCCTAGTAGAACCAGTCCTCTCTGCCCCTCTGTCCCAGTAGAACCAGTCCTCTCTGTCCCCTCTGTCCCAGTAGAACCAGTCCTCTCTGTCCCCTCTGACCCAGTAGAACCAGTCCTCTCTGTCCCTCTGTCCCAGTAGAACCAGTCCTCTTTGTCCCCTCTGTCCCAGTAGAACCAGTCCTCTTTGTCCCCTCTGACCCAGTAGAACCAGTCCTCTCTGTCCCCTCTGTCCCAGTAGAACCAGTCCTCTCTGTCCCCTCTGACCCAGTAGAACCAGTCCTCTCTGTCCCTCTGTCCCAGTAGAACCAGTCCTCTTTGTCCCCTCTGACCCAGTAGAACCAGTCCTCTTTGTCCCTCTGTCCCAGTAGAACCAGTCCTCTCTGTCCCTCTGTCCCAGTGGAACCAGTCCTCTCTGTCCCCTCTGTCCCAGTAGAACCAGTCCTCTCTGTCCCTCTGACCCAGTAGAACCAGTCCTCTTTGTCCCTCTGTCCCAGTAGAACCAGTCCTCTCTGTCCCTCTGTCCCAGTAGAACCAGTCCTCTTTGTCCCATCTGACCCAGTAGAACCAGTCCTCTCTGTCCCCTCTGTCCCAGTAGAACCAGTCCTCTCTGTCCCAGTAGAACCGGTCCTCTCTGCCCCTCTGTCCCAGTAGAACCGGTCCTCTCTGCCCCTCTGTCCCAGTAGAACTAGTCCACTGCCTCTCTGACCCAGTAGAACCAGTCCACTGCCTCTCTGCCCTAGTAGAACCAGTCCTCTCTGCCCCTCTGTCCCAGTAGAACCAGTCCTCTCTGTCCCCTCTGTCCCAGTAGAACCAGTCCTCTCTGTCCCCTCTGACCCAGTAGAACCAGTCCTCTCTGTCCCTCTGTCCCAGTAGAACCAGTCCTCTTTGTCCCCTCTGTCCCAGTAGAACCAGTCCTCTTTGTCCCCTCTGACCCAGTAGAACCAGTCCTCTCTGTCCCTCTGTCCCAGTAGAACCAGTCCTCTCTGTCCCCTCTGTCCCAGTAGAACCAGTCCTCTTTGTCCCCTCTGACCCAGTAGAACCAGTCCTCTCTGTCCCTCTGTCCCAGTAGAACCAGTCCTCTTTGTCCCCTCTGTCCCAGTAGAACCAGTCCTCTTTGTCCCCTCTGACCCAGTAGAACCAGTCCTCTCTGTCCCTCTGTCCCAGTAGAACCAGTCCTCTCTGTCCCCTCTGTCCCAGTAGAACCAGTCCTCTTTGTCCCCTCTGACCCAGTAGAACCAGTCCTCTCTGTCCCTCTGTCCCAGTAGAACCAGTCCTCTTTGTCCCCTCTGACCCAGTAGAACCAGTCCTCTTTGTCCCTCTGTCCCAGTAGAACCAGTCCTCTCTGTCCCTCTGTCCCAGTGGAGCCAGTCCTCTCTGTCCCCTCTGTCCCAGTAGAACCAGTCCTCTCTGTCCCTCTGTCCCAGTAGAACCAGTCCTCTTTGTCCCTCTGTCCCAGTAGAACCAGTCCTCTCTGTCCCTCTGTCCCAGTGGAACCAGTCCTCTCTGTCCCCTCTGTCCCAGTAGAACCAGTCCTCTCTGTCCCTCTGTCCCAGTAGAACCAGTCCTCTTTGTCCCCTCTGTCCCAGTAGAACCAGTCCTCTCTGTCCCCTCTGTCCCAGTAGAACCAGTCCTCTTTGTCCCCTCTGACCCAGTGGAACCAGTCCTCTCTGTCCCTCTGTCCCAGTAGAACCAGTCCTCTCTGTCCCCTCTGTCCCAGTGGAACCAGTCCTCTCTGTCCCTCTGACCCAGTAGAACCAGTCCTCTCTGTCCCTCTGTCCCAGTAGAACCAGTCCTCTCTGTCTCCTCTGATCTGATTTCTGTAAAAAGATTCAAACTTGTCAGGTTGATGTTTGGTTCTGTTCCATCAGTCAAACCGACCTTCAGCCTCTCGTGAGGCAGATTTGACTTTGAGTGCTTTAATATTGTGGTTTGCTGACAGTTGACATGTAGAAAAAGTGGATACAATTAAAACTGTATTATTCTGTGTTTTCAGGACCAGATGACAAAGAGCACGTACTTCATGTCCTCACTCAAACTGTCCTCACAGTGACATCGTACCGTGTTAGCCTTCATTCGTCATCTGTATGTTTGATGTTCTGAGTGGCAGCAGTTAAAGGGTTAGCATGGACACGTGTGTCCATGTGCCTGTTGCTAAAGTCACCGTGTAAGCAGCGCCTGTCATCATACATGTATTTCAGCATCAATGTGTGTGTGTGTTGATGCAAATCATACGTGCGTAGTAAGCATGTGTGTCCTCAGGGCAGCTGCTGGTCCTCAGACTCTGTAGACCGTAGTCCGTGATCTTCAGGACAAAGCGACTGTCCACCACGCAGTTAGACGACTTCAGGTTGCCGTGGGATACGATGACACTATTGTGGAGGAACAACATGCCCTGGAGACAAAAACAAACAACAACAAATGGTGACGGACGGAAGGTATCTGAACACACACACACACACACACACACACACACACACACACACACACACACTGGTTACGTTTGTCACTGGTCTCCTATATATATATATATATATATATATAGGAGACTGCTCCATGTAGACACACAGTATATAGACTGCTTCATACATCAGATTAGGGCTGGGCGATATGGCCTGAAAATAAAATCTCCGATTTTTTCACAAAAAACTTGATTTCCGATTTTTTCCGATTTTTTTCCCTACTTTTTAAAGAAGACGATAAGTACAAACGACAGAGTCAAGCACGTGTAAGAGATTTTTCTAACCCGGTGCTGCGGTAGCAGATGCTGTTGAACGTTGGCGATTACGGCTGCGCTCCGAAGGGTGAGCGCGGCTAAGGTGGTTAAACAGTTTGTGGTATTAACCGGTCTTGGTGGGGACGACGGTCTTGCATACTTTACAGACCACATTGGTCTGACTACGGTCCGACTTATAAAATCCAAAAAACTGCCACACTGGCGAGCTGACGTTCCCTGTTTTATCGACAATGTCTTCACTCGCTACAGCGCTCACTTTCTGTTTCACATCTCACTCGTCGCGAAGAATCAAACACGAGACAACGAAACAGCAGAAAAATTCGAATTAATCTAAAAAATCGATATATCGCCCAGGCCTACATCAGATAATCTGTTAATATGTCCTGATACATTCGTCTTTTGTGGAATCTTCCTGTGATTTGATGTTTTCGATGGTGAACGTTGTCCTTTGTTTTGTGCTTATTGATTTTTTGATACTGTTGATCTTTATTAAACAAATATGTCTGAATTCTCTGTGTGCAGCCTCATATTGTGTCGTTGTCACATCACCTTATTAAAACAGCTTCCTTCAGCTTTTTATTGTTCTTCAGCTTCAGCAGCTTCAGAGTCAGTAAGTGGACCTCCAACCTCGAGTGGAGGTCCTTCTGTTACCGAGCAACTGCAGGAACAAGGCCTTACCTTGACGATGTCATTGATGAGAGAGTATCTGAACATCCAGTCCAGAGTGATGCTGTCACTCTCCATCAGGTCCTGGAAGACACACACACACACACACACACACACACACACACACACACACACACACACACACACACACACTCCTCTGAAAGAGGGAACTACAAACTTTTTACAGCCTCATTTCATTGGATTCTGTGTGTGTGTGTGTGTGTGTGTGTGTGTTTTACTGCTCAACATTTATCTGACAGCTTTTTGAAAACAACCTTTGTGTATAATTAGTACTTTTTTATACTTTAAATACATTTACATCGCTGTGAAACATCAACCAATCAGACTGTGATCAGCTGATCAAACTGACCTGAGAACTGCTCAAAGTCATTTTACTTAATCTTTGAGCTTATTGTGAATCTGATGCAGCAACACGTTTCACAGACTGAAAGATGTGGAACGCTCCAAAAACACCTGTTTGGAACATTCCACAGGTGAACAGGCTGATTGATCACAGGTGAGAGGATCATGACGAAAGGGTATTCTAAAGTGAAGATTCTGAAGCCTCATATTCTGGCTTCTCGTGGATTTCTGGAGATATATTCTGGATCATCAGATGATGATCTCCTCAGGACGTGAAGCCACGCTGACTGACGTCACGTGTTCGTGTCTCCTGCAGTGTCTCTCAGCAGGCTTTCGTCTACGTCCTGCTGAATGTCTGTCCGTTACAGCAGATGCTGCTGTTTCATCGGGGTTAAAACGTCGTCCTGAACCAGGAGCTCAGTGAAGGTTTGGCGTCCCCCCTCCCTCTGTATTGCTGAATGTCTCCTTTTAGTCTCCCCACAGTCCGTCCACATTGGACATTTGTGACGAAGGCTTCTTCTTCTTCTCAGTGCACAAAATAACTCAAACTACCCCAGATGCTCTTTGTTAAGCTGACATTTTGAGATCCACTGGTCACCTGGCAACAACCCAAACCCCACGCCGCCTACGTCGACCTACAGCGGGCTGACATGTGTTCTCATGTTGCTAGGTTACCATGCCTGGAGGTTGCTAGGTTACGTTGCTGAAAGTAACGGTAACTGAGAGGTGTGAAGAACATCTGAAATATGAAGGGATGAGGACTGCTGGTCTACCAGCAGACAGACCACTGGGACTGGGTACCTGATGATTAACACAGGGAGCACAGAGGCTTTCTGGAGGGGTACCACAGGTTAATGGAGGAGGACAGACAGTCTGGGGGGTAGACAGGTGAGTACTGAGGACTGATGGGTATAGATGGCTGACAGAGGGGCAGAGAGGCATATACAAAGGGTAAAGAGGGCTGATGGAGGGGTATAAAATGTTTGCTTTTAACACTATATATATATATGTGTGTGTTATACACACACACACACACACACACACACACACACATTTAGAGAGAGAGAGAACTACATATCTATCTATACAGATATATATAAACCCACTGGTGGCTGAGTTTGACCCTTTGAGGTTGCTGTAGCTAGCAAACTGAGTTAGTGATGTGAAGTCAGCAGCTGTGTGTGAGCACACACGTTAGTAAAACAGATTGTCTGTTAAGACAAAATCATCATTGAAATGCTCATTTCTGTCGATGGTCATTGCCATTAGGTGTTATCGTCGAGCTAACAGTCTAAGTATATTTAAATGAACTGACTCTTTTCCACCCTGGTATAGAGAGGTATAGAGGGTCTGTTGGAGGGGCTCCTGCCGAGGTGATAGATGGGTAAAGAGTTGGGCGTGGTGTACCTGCAGGCTGCCTCTGGGACAGTACTCGGTGATGATGCACATGTTGGGCGGGTCGATGCAGCTGCCGATGAAGCGAGTCAGGTGCTCATTCTGAACATCTCGCATCTGCAAGAGCACATAGGACGCTGGTTCAAATCTCACCAAAATCATCATCACCATTACATATGTTAGTTGGTAGGTCTGCCGACTGGTGGATCAGGCACTTGGTAGGTTGGTCCACTGGGAAGCTGTTTGGTTGGTAGATAGGTTGATGTGTTCATGTTGCACTAAGACCATCATCATCCTTTAAGTAACCAAACTGAATTAGATACTCTGCTTAACCCAAGTAAGTAAGTAGGCTGGTAGTTTGGTAGGTAGGTCTGTCGGTGGGCAGTTTAGTCATTTGCTAGGTAGGTAAGGAGGTATTTAGGTCTGTCTGGCTGTTAGCAGGTAGGTTGGCAGGTTGTTTGTTTAGTTGATAAGAAGGTAGGCAGGTCTGTTGGTGGGCAGAACACTAAATCAGTGAGGTAACATTTAGGTAGATCCATTAGTGGGTGCAAATCCAATTAAGACCATCAAAATCCTACAAGCAAGGCACTGGACCCCCACATAAGATACTCAACAGTCAGCTGAAGAAGGAAGGTTCATTGGTAGGTCAGCTGGTAGGTGGCAGACGGAGCTCTTACATGTTTGAGTTCAAATAGAACCTTCCTGGTCAGTTCAATGCGTTTCTTGTTGATATACTTTATGGCAGCCAGGTTTCCCTGGAGGAGACAAAGATGACAGCCTTATTCATTACATCATCATGTCATTCTCCATCAGAGCAATGTTCGTGTTCGTGTAGTGCTGTAGCCTGATCAGACTGTCAGCAGTCAGAGCAGTGTGTTGGGTGTCTGCTGTCAGGATGTGGTGTAAGTCAGACCTTGTAGTATCCAGTTTTGGTGTAGATCTGGAAGTTTCCCTCCATGGTCATCAGAGAGGCGCAGTTGGATCCTTTCTGGAGAGAATCCAGATGAACTTGTTGTAATTAGTCGAGTCAGTAGTTGTGAGAAACGTTTTAAATTACTGCCCCTGTGTGTTTTTGTGTGTTTATGTGTGAGTGTTACCAGAGACATGGTGAGTCTGCTGCAGGCTCTCCTCAGGACTTTATCCAGGTTGCTCATCTGGACGTCATCCCAAGAAACCCTCCACAGCTGAGCCGCCAGCTCGCTCTCGAGCTTCAACTTCCTGTTCAACAGACAGGACGACAGGGGTGTGTGTGTGTGTGTGTGTGTGTGTGTGTGTGTGTGTGTGTGTGTGTGAGTGTGTGTGTGTGTGTGTGTGTGTGAGTGTGTGGATAGTGAATGGTTTGTCGTGTGTTTGTGTTTGTTGATATGTGTGTTGAAAAGTGGAGAAGGAGGAAAAGAGAGAGAGAAAGATGAGGGAAAGGATAAACAAGAAAGAGATGAGTGAGTTGAACAGTGAGACAGAAAGAGAGACAGGCAGAAAGAGAGAGACAGAAGGTCTCTGTGGTGATTTTCTGTCCAAACCCTCAATGATTCAGAGTCCTGGATGATGTTGGATTATCGACTGGTGCAGGTTGTAGGTCGACGCAAACAAGCAACTTTAAAAGGCTGCGTCCATTTTAAGTGACACATTAATGCACTTAAAGGTTTATCTGACACCAAAACACAGTGCAGAGGTTCAGAATACTTACACACAGGACTTTACAACTCAGGAACGTTATTGCAGCAGCAACTCACACTTACATGTATATGAGTGGCCAATAGTGTCTCGCTGGATGCCGCAATGTTGCTGCAGAAGTTGAGCCTGGTTAAATTTCTTTGCCTGCATCAGCGGACTCATTTAAAGTCTGTCTGAACCAATCATACTTGTAATCCTGCGCAGGAACGTTGAAATATATATGAAGGAATTCACTATTTAATCACTTTTGCACAGCTTTTACCAGGAAATGAAATACAGGCATTGAAATGCATTTTAAAAGGTTTAACAACACATTTTAGCCCAATTTTAGATGACATCAACAGTTTGAGTCTGCCACCACATTAGAGGGTGATGCTGGAGGAGAGCACAGCACATAAATCAGACAGAATATCAGTCCATGAAAACCTCTTGTTTGATGCTCTCAGAGGACACCTCCTCCAGCACTCCTGAGACAGGTGCAGTAAAGGAGTCACTTCTGGTGAGAACAGTAAACATGGTACCACTGAGGGGTCTAAATGTAGAATATAATGGACTTTCTGGAAGGACGTCATTTTGTGGTACAGTGGGCATGAAGGTGTTTGTTCAACCTGATCATCTTTCTTCCCAGCTCCTAACATGGACGTTTGAGATCTGGAGATGGGAGAGAGGACTGAGATGGTCCCAGTTACTTCACGGTAGTTGAGTTCTCCCTCTTCTGAATACGGACGCACCATCCCACTTAAATCCTCTACCACTGTTCTGACCTCGACCTTCAACCAGCAGCTGTGATGGAGCCTGGTCAGCCACCTCCTGCACACTCCGCTTCCCCCCAGACCTGAATTCAATGCTAGAAAATTTTGATGAGGTTGCAAAGGTTGAAAAAGGAAGAGGTGCTTCAGGGTGGGGACCTTGATAAGCCTGTATTTTGACAGAGTCAAAATACAGGCTTATCAAGGTGGTGAGAGAAGCCAACTGTACTCTGAGGAACCAGTTCTCAGCCAACAACTCTGAATGAGTTCTACTGTTGTTTTGACAGACAAAGGGACAGGCCTGACACTGTCCCCCTGTGACTCCATCCACCAGCTTCAACCTACAGTCTGTCCCACCTCAGCAGAGGCATTGGCCTCTCCACAACTGCCCACCCCAGAGGGCCCCTCCTCCACTACCACAGTAACGACTCCCTCCATCCTGGAGAGGGACATCAACACGCTTTTCAAGGCAGAACCCGTACCAGACTCGAGCACAGTGACCTGTCCCAGCTCAAAGTGGGTATGTGCTTTCTGCAGCAGCTCAAGAAGTTCAAATGGCCAAAGACTACGGTGGTACACTTCTACACCACCATCACTCCAGTCCATCCTCACCTCCTCCATCACCATCTGGTACACTGCTGCCACTGCCGAAGACAAGAGCAGAATAATTTGCTCCGCAAAGAATATGACTGCTGCAATCTGCCATCCCTGCTGGACCTGTACTCCTCTAGGAGCCCGAGGTATGCAGGTAAGGTTGTGGCTGACCCAGTCCACCCTGGACATAAACTTTTTGAGACACTCCCCTGCAGGAAGCTGCAATGCATCAGAACCAAAAGCCTTTCCTCCCATTTGTAACTGGGCTCATCATTAAAACCCGGGACCCCCACTGACACTGGTTCTTCTCTGCAGCTGAGTTTTTTAACATGGGCGGACTAAAGATGGCAGACAGTCTGCAGAGAAAACACCAGGCTAAGCAATGTTTAGGTTTTTAGTACTGGCCGCCATCTGTTTCATTTTAACAATCAAAGCATCATCAGCTCTTTGATTCACAGTCCGCACCAGAATCAGAGTCTGTCCAACAAGTGGAGTCGTGTTGGACATGGGAATTTTCTCTGTAGATAAAAGAGCTCAGCTTGTACCAGCTCTATATGGAAAGTGTCCTGAGACAACTTCTGCTGTTATTTGGCGCCGTACAAATAAAATTGAATTGAATTGAATTGAATGTTTCCTCTCAGGACCTTCTGCTCCATCATCATAAAACTGTTCAGGAGACTTCCAATCGACTGCAAAGATATCACAAAGAGTTGAGATGATGATTGATGATTTATTGATTAATCAGCTTCATCTACACACAGGAACATACACACAATTCATGGTCCTAAATTAATCACATCGTGCAAAAGATACTTCATCATTTTCATCTCTGTGACGATGACTTTTTTTACCAAAAACCACAAAAAGTGGGTGATGTGTGCCTGCAGAGGAGTTTGTGATGGTGCTCAGTCCATTTTATTCTTTCTGGATCCATAAAAGCTTTTGATTCTGTCACCCTGAGAGGCTGAACGAGGCAGTTTGCCAAAATGTGAAGTTAAATAAACGTAAAAATGTAAAAATTAGGAGTTTGAGGGTTCAATCGTCTTTTCTCTCCTTCTGTCAATCACAACATTTAACTGAATTGTTGATCTATTCCATTATATTTCTATGATTTAATAATAATCATAATAATAGTGATATAGAGTGATGTTCTCGTGGTCTACTGGTTTAAGATGTGTAACACCATGTTTCCTGTCTCTCTTTAGTGTCAGCTAAACTAAAGCCAAGAAGTTCATGGAGTTCCACATGGTTCAGTTCTGGGTCTTCTGTCATTCTGTCTTCAGATCGAAGTATTTTTGTTTCATCACCACACACTTCTTGTTTGGTTTGAATTTTAACATAATGAAACTCGATGAAACTCTGAGCCAATCAGAGTCGACTAGCTCATTATCACACCCTTAATCCTCGACCTCGCTGTGATCTCTCTATTATAACAGAGACAGAGACAGAGACAGAGAAATTAAGAATTCAAATATAAAGAAAAGAGAGAGAGACAGAAAGAAAGAAAGACAGAGAGAGAGAGAGAGAGAGAGAGAGAGAGAGAGAGAGAAATGCTGTGAGAGCTCAAACCACTACAAAGTCTCTGGTACATCTATCTTTGTGAGGACCAATCTAAACTGTAGACGTTTTGGTAAAGTGAGGACGTTTTAGTAAAGTGAGGACGTTTTGGTAAAGTGAGGACGTTTTAGTAAAGTGAGGACGTTTTGGTAAAGTGAGGACGTTTTAGTAAAGTGAGGACGTTTTGGTAAAGTGAGGACGTTTTAGTAAAGTGAGGACGTTTTAGTAAAGTGAGGACGTTTTGGTAAAGTGAGGACGTTTTAGAAAAGTGAGGACGTTTTAGTAAAGTGAGGACGTTTTGGTAAAGTGAGGACGTTTTGGTAAAGTGAGGACGTTTTAGTAAAGTGAGGATGTTTTAGTAAAGTGGGGACGTTTTGTTAAAGTGAGGACGTTTTGTTAAAGTGAGGACGTTTTGGTAAAGTGAGGACGTTTTGGTAAAGTGAGGACATTTTGGTAAAGTGAGGACGTTTTGGTAAAGTGAGGACGTTTTGGTAAAGTGAGGACATTTTGGTAAAGTGAGGACGTTTTGGTAAAGTGGGGACGTTTTAGTAAAGTGAGGATGTTTTAGTAAAGTGAGGACGTTTTAGTAAAGTGGGGACATTTTGGTAAAGTGAGGACGTTTTAGTAAAGTGAGGACGTTTTGGTAAAGTGAGGACATTTTGGCCTGTCCTCACTTCGGCTCGGAACCTTGAAGGGCTGTCATTGAGGCTCCTCACAAGTATAGAAGTGTGTGTGTGTGTGTGTGTGTGTGTGTGTGTGTGTGTGTGAGAGAGAGAGAGAGAGAGAGAGAGAGAGAGGGTATCTCACCTGTAGATGAAGACAGTCACAGTAACAATGATGATGAAGACGAAGCAGATCACTATGGCGACCATCTGATGCATCGTAACAGTACCTGGAGAGAAGAGTTTACTGGACGTGGGAATCTTTGTGAGGACCAATCAGAAGGCAGACTCAGAATGTGAGGACTGAGCCCACTTGGTTCAGTTTGACCCTGTTTCTACAAAGACCGTTCAGGTTCAGACTTCAGGTTCAGGTTCAGGTTCAGACTTCAGGTTCAGGTTCAGGTTCAGGCTCTGGTGAGGACTAGTGGTGGGATGCAAGATATCCACAAGGGTCCGCACAATAACCAATAAGCACAATTGTGTGTGTGTGTGTGTGTTCGTACGTGCGAGGCAGGCTGGTTTGTCATTCTTGAAGCCACACTCTGGGACATCTGGAGGTGGAGAGCCACCTGGCCACTGGAAGCTCCACCCACTCTGCATGACCAGCTGATTGATACTGCTATTATACACACACACCACCTGCACACACACACACACACACACACACACACACACACACACACACACACACAGAGGTTAACTGAGCACCCTCAGTGGATGAAAGATGTGTGAAGTTACTGCTGATATAAACAGAACATTTCCTGCTGCTGCTGAAAGCCAGCATGTGGCTTTTATTGTGAAGGAGCTACAGGAATTGCAACGTGTTGATCGTCAGAAGCTTTTCTAGTCTTCAGTGAAACATGTCTAATCGAGATGTGGACAGTTTAAATGTTACAGGGTTACAGGGAGGAATGAAACAGACAAAATGTCGATTCAAGATTGAAGAACACGTTCTTGTTTTCATGTTTGAGATCGTTAACGATAAATAAAGTTTTCTTCCTCCGTCAGTTTTCAGATTAACGTCCTTCCTTCAGGCAGCCAATGGCTCAAGTTTATTACCCTGAAGGTGAACCAGCTGCAGAGACGATGATGAGTTCATTCTGGCTTCACAGGAAGGTGTCTCACAGCACGCTCTGCAGGGTTTACCTGCTGGTTCTGTTTAGGCTGTCATGGTACACCAGGTGAGTTCTCACCTGAGACCCACCTGAGAGTGTTGCATTCAGAGGATCCACAAAGAGTTCTTGAAAATATTTGTAGATAAAACATCGAAAGTATGAAGGCAGGAAGCGATGGCGATGACATCATGAGTCAGAGGTGTTTTACCTGAAAGTCTCCAGACTCTATGTCCACCATGTCCCACACAGCAAAGTCCGTCTGTCTGTCCCCGAACTCGTCCATCTCCAGCGCGCCCGTCACTCCTGCAGATGAACATCAGTTAGTTTCCTCAGACCACGTTCCGTCGTCTCAGGACTCCAAACTCAACGTCTGACGAACGAATGAATGAATGTGTCAAAAATCAGCTTTAGAATGTGTTTGAGCGAAAGCTGTGGAGCTGCTAACTGCTAACAGCTAACAGCTAAGTGCCAACTGCTAACCCTGAGCGCAGTCTGGAGTCTCGTCCATTCACGAGCCTCAAGTTTTCAGAAACGTGCTCATGACTGAAGCGACAGACTAAACATAAAAAGAGTCGTTTACTGCGTGATACATACCTGTGACACAGGTATGCTCGTTAGCCAATGGGCTTCAGTCATCCTACAATGATGAAGTGCAGAAAATACAAACGGGAAGAAGAACGAAATCAACCACTTCAGTGTCGTCGACTTTGATTTTAATGGTTTTAATCTCCTGAGACTGAAACTCATTCCGTGTGTGTGTGTGTGTGTGTGTGTGTGTGTGTGTGTGTGTGTGTGTCTGCTGTTGACGATGTCTCTGTGAGACACTTCATTAGACTGAAGTGGACACTTTGTGTGTCTTTCTTCCTCGTGTGCAGTCAACTGTCCTCTCACAGTTGACCAATTAGATCCCACCAATCTGCTGTCAACACGGTCACTGGGCGGGAAATCAACTCAAAGAACCAATAAAAAGAATCAATTTTCCTTCTTTTTGTCCCTTCAACAGAGCCATAGTTTGAGTGTTTCTGCAGTCAGCTGATGAGGACAGTTTGTCTGATATCTGAGGACAGGACTGATGGACAGGACTCCA